>NC_066890.1:18334984-18457484 GCF_022985175.1 Labeo rohita | reverse complement strand
GCTGTTCCGAATCCACAACTTACTTTTTTTCTGTGGAAGACAAAATAAGATGTTTAGCAGAATGTTCATGCTGCTCTTTTCCACATAATGAAATTTAATGGGGATTAAAGGAGAAGTCCACTTCCAGAACAACAATTTACAGAATGCACAGAAAACATTTCAGCATTTTTCTCCATATAATGGACTGATGTGGTGCTCCAATTTTGAACTTCCAAAATGCAGTTTAAATGCCGCTTAAAACGATCCCAAATGTGGTTGTAAACGATCCCAGCCAAAGAAGGGTCTTATCTAGTGAAACGAATGATACAATTTATATACTTTTTAATGTCCAACGCTTGTCTTGTCTTGCTCTCCCTGAACTCTGTGTATTCTGGTTCATGACAGTTAGTGTATGTCGAAAAACCCCAATCTCATGTTCTCCCTCAACTTCAAAATAGTCCTATATCGCTGTTTTACCTTTTTTGTTAAGGGTGTTTGATCTTCTTTGCATGTTCACTTTGTAAAGACTGGGTTGATACTTCTGTAGCGATGTAGGATGATTTTGAAATAATTTTTGAAGTTAATGGAGAAAATACGATTGGAGTAGCAGATCTATTCCGCCAAAACCAAATACATTAACATTGTCATGTACATTACCATGCTACAATCTTCAGAGAGTTGTCTAAGTTGTTCTAAGCTGTTGTACAAACATCACTGTACAAACATACACCTTTGTTGACATTTGTGTGTTTGTTGCAACCACAACCGCTTCTGAGGAACTACATTATTTGGTGGGAGAATAATGTTTTTTGTTAATATTATTACACTGTGTTTGCTCTGATTTTTTTTTTTTGAGAAACCTTATAATGTGTATGAAAAAAAAGTTTTATAAAAGCAATAAGCTCCGTGAAGCTATGGTTTACAGTGAATTTATAACAGCTAAGAGGATTTTTAATGCTCCTTAGCTGTTATAAATGCACTGTAAACCACAGCTTCTTATTGCTTTACACACTGAAAACATTAGTGTAACAACTTCATTATTTGTAAAATGTTTTTAAATATATTTTTTAAAGTAAACATTTTTTTTTTTTTTTTTTTTTTACAAATATCATATCTTAAATTATTCTTAACTTATTCATTTAGAGGGTTGTACCACATGACATTGTATAACCAGTCCAAAAGTTATTTTTTTTTTATTTATTTATTTTTTCCAAATATTAATAAGCAGTTTTGTTAAAATAATACTATTTATTTAAAAGAAATATCAATAAAAGATTTTAAAGAACTACTTAACAGAAATGCTCCAATATGGAAATTTTGGCTGGTACTACAAATTGACCATATAATATATGTGACCCTGGACCACAAAATCAGTCATAAGGGTTTTTTTTTTTTTTGAAATTGAGATTTATGCATCATCAAAAAGCTAAATAAATGAGCTTTCCACTGACGTATGGTTGTTAGGATGGGATGGCCAGTATATTTTAAAAAACTATATTTAAAAAAATATCTGGAATCTGAGGATGCAAAAAACAAAAAACAAAAAACAAACAACAAACAAAATTGTCCAAATAAAATTCTTAGCAAAGCATATTACTAATCAAAAATTAAGTTTTAATATATTTACAGTAGGAAATTTACAAAATATCTTCATGGAACATGATCTTTACTTAATATCCTAATTATTTTTTGCATAAAAAAAGAAAAATCAATAAATTTGACCCATCCAGTGTATTTATTTATTTATTTATTTATTTATTTATTTACTTACTTTTGTGCCTATTGTTACAAATACACCAGTGCTACTTAAAACTGTTAATGGATGCTAATTTAAATTAAACGAAAATACTGTAAATTTATATTAAATCTATTATCCAAAGCAAAACTTTACATTGATTTTTCCCCAAATAAGTAAAACTTTAAATCTTTAAGTAAAATATTTAAATATATTTAAAATAATAAATAAAATAAAATAAAATAATAATTTAAAAAAAGTTTAAACAAAAACTAAATATATTTACAGTAAATACATTTGCATTTACACATTTTTAATGAAGTTGCTAGTCAGTACATTAATATATATATATATATATATATATATATATATATATATATATATATATATATATATATATATATATATACATATATATATTTAAATGTATTATCAAATAACACTAGTTAAAATTTTAAGTACTTTACATGCACTTTAGTATGTTAATCAACACATAAGTAACATGTAAAAAGTGTACTTTAAAACACAACAAAAGATTATTTGGTAACACTATACAATATGGTATATTAGGTAACAAGAACTACAATACTTCTACAGCATTTATCAGTCTTAGTTAATGTTAATTTCAGCATTTTTAATGCATTATTTACATTAGTTAATGCACTGTGAACTAACTTGAACAAACAATGCACAACTGTATTTTTATTAACTAACATTAACAAAGATTAATAAAAAGTGCAATGAATGTATTGTTCATTGTTCCTTCATGTTAGTTAATACATTTACTAATGTTAACAAATAACATCTTTTTGTAAAGTGCTACCGATTATTTTAATGATTTAAGCTTTGAAGTAAATATTTTAAATTTAACAAAACATTTTTTAAAAGTGTACTTAAATGTGTTAAGAAACAATCATGAAAGTGTCTCCTTTTGACTTTAAATAACACTTTACAGATATTAAGCACACTACTTTACATGCACATTTAATAGAATTAAGTGCACCACTTTTTTCGCAAGGGTAAGATCCCTGAAGGTCTCGCAAGTGAAAAATTGTAAAAGAATAAAGCTTGTCGTCTTGTATGCTGAACGATAGGAACAGAACATACAGAACCAGCCTTCCTCGACCAACCTGGTTTCGCGTAACCTCGCTCAAGGGCACATAGGTGACGGTAGGATTGCTATCTGAGTAACTCTATAGTTCCTAGGTCTCCCTCACTTGGAATTGGACCTGCGACCATTGTGTTAACAGGCCAGAGCCTTCACCCTTACCCTACCTCCACCTCAGTGCCTCAGCCTGTCATTCATAAGGTTCAAAGAGTCTTAATGGATCATATCTGCTAAGCTGACATGTGTGTGTCAGTGGGCCAACATAGGGAGGAGGTGGTCAAAGTCTGTGCTAACTTACTATTAGGTTATCAACAGAAGCAGAAATAAAATAAAAAACACTTTTTAGAGCTGAAAATCTTCAGGAAGACACACTAGCATCAAAAAAGTGTGGCATGCAGCCATAAACGGTCATAAAATTGATAGTCATAACTTCCTGCTTCAGTGAATGTGACTACTTTTGCATTGCTGTTTGTGCGTTCACATGATTCATTTGAGCTTGCATTCCATTCTTCTCACAGAAACATGCTCACACGACGCTTGTGACTGTGAGTAAGCCTGTTTTAAATGTGAATTAGAGTATTGGTGCTGACAGGAGTGGTGAATCATGTCTAGCATCCTGTAATCTCCCTGAGAGGATCTCCTCATTAGGTAAGACAAGGTAAGACAAGGTCGCTCTGCCGACACCCGGCAGAGGCACGGTCAACACGTGCAACGTGCCTTATCAGCTGTGGAAATTTACCCTCAGCATGCCTGTTGCCAAACAAACAAGGCAAAAAAATCTAGTAGTGGGTATCAAAACAAAGTGTGTTGGGCAAATCATGGACTCAAGTTTACTTCTGTGCTTGTTCACTTCTTTCTCACTTTATGACAATAAGAGAATGTGTGCTGATAATAATGTGACACCATTTGTTTATTTGGAGAACTGGGAGTACTGTGAATTTATTTAGTCAAAACAGTGTAATCTAAAGTTAGTCTTATCTCAAGATAAAGCAGACAATTAACTATTAACCCTTTGAGCGGTACGGTCCACATATGGGATTCATATTTCTGTCCCATATATGGAATTTAGAACGTTCGGTGACGTCACGCACAATCACAATTATTCAACCACATAATGTTTATTTTAGATTTCAAACATTTAAATACACACAAGTACTAGCAAAACAATAGATGTACAGTTTGTAAAATACACACAGATGTCTATGGAAGAAGCAATAACAATCCATTCAAGTATAATTTGCCAACATGTTTAATTCATATCAGATACACATAATGTAAGTAATGATATAATTCACTCCATTCCTTTCCCAGTTCACCAGCCACTTGCATGTATTTCGGGAGAAACTGGTGATTTTACGGATGACAGGACGTCCTGAACGGCAGCGCGAATAAAAATGGCAGCGCTCATCTCAGGTTATAGATCACGATCCAGATCATTTATAAAGGTTTTAAAACTGAAAAATACACTCACTTACACGTATTCGTGAATCGGAATATCAGATAGTTGAAGACATGGTAAGCAAGTGTGTGAATATTTTGAATAAAAAACGTACGGCGCTATCCACCTTATTTTTCCCATAAGAGTGGGTGCAGCCATTTGTAAATTTTTTGTGTCTGGCTTCCGGCACTCATTCACTTCCAGCTAGCTGCACAAAAAAAGCTCATTTTGCTGCTTGATATTGCAAACTGGTGTGTCTTACCATATTATTTTAATCTTAATTATAAACACACTGGATTGTAATGCAAATTGTTTTACTGACTGCACTTCGATATTCTTCTCGTTATTTCCCTATGCTGGATTATGAACCGGACGTCTAACACATTACCAGAAAACAGCTTACTTCCGCATTTAAAAACAAGGTGGATAGTGGCTGCGGTGCATCACGTGACAATCATGATGCGTTGCCATGGAAACAATAAAGGGAACGTTCTAAAGTAACGGTCTCCTAAAAATAAAAAAAACGTACTCTGAGGTGCAGTGTTAATTTCGTCAACGAAGACGACGACGAAAAATATTCGTTAATGAACAATTTTTCTGTGAGGAAGACGAGGCGTTGACGAGCTAAAACTAATATCTGATGATAAAAAGTATGAAGAAACTTATGCCGCCTCTTCGTTAACAAGACGAGACGGGACGAGAATGTTATTTGAGGACTACCGGACATTGAAAATACATCCTATAGGCTAACTCTTTCAAAATGTATGTCTCTGTTAGGTTGCAATTGGATAAGGGGCGTTTGCATGTCCAGTCTCAGCATAGCAGCCGTAATTAAAACGTGAACTTGTGATCTGAAACAATGGCCTCAGCACCTGAAGGGTTAGGAATAGTATCACCAGTTGTCCCGTTTTTCCTGGTAGTCACAATTCGTTGTCGATTAACTTAAAGTTAGTGAAGGCGGGATAGGGGGAATCGCGCTGATAGACACACACCAGAAGTGCTCTCTCTCGCACAGGCTCCACTTCTTCTGTTGTCAGACAGCATGCGAATAGTTCTCAGTGCTCAAATGCACACACAGTAGTCCAAATGTGAGTATCTCATGTAAATTATGGTGAATAAAAGTTATGGCTTAAGTGAATGTAAACAGGTGGGTAAAACTGAATGTGTCAGTATTACATGCATGCCTTCCGTCTTAAAGTGACAGCATTCCTGATTAAATACCTATCATTAATGTTAACCAAAAGATGTTAAATAAGTGTATAGTCTACATGTTAATTAAACTTACTGTATCTGATAAATGAGTTTAATTTGTATCTCTTACGCATTTGTCTTATTGTGCCTCTTTTTCAAAAACTATATATATAAAATTGTCATCATTTATTTAAGTTTTCCCAAATTCAATCCTTGATTCAAATTTATCATAAGCTTTGATTTGGTCTAAAAAATCAATGATTATTCTTTGATGACTAAAATAGCTACTAAAATAAATGTTGGTAACTGCAGTTTGACTAAAAGTAATGACTAAAAGTTGACAAAAATGCAATTACTTTTCGTTGACTAATACTAGACTAAATCTATGAAAGACTTAAATGACTAAAATGTGACTAAGACTATTAAGCATTTTAGTCTCGAGATAAAGACTAAAACTAAATTAAAAAAATCCTGTCAAAATTAACACTGCTGAGGGGTCAGACAGAATATTTTAAACTCACCAGTGAAAGGGTTAAAATCAACTACAACAATTAAGTTAGTCTAGTTTCAAGATAAGTTGAAGTTAGATTTTTATTGCCGAACACAAAGGTTCTCTTTAGGAATGAAAAGATAAGCTACTCTAAATAGTGTAGACTAATGTTAGTCTAGTCTCAAGATAAAGTATTTCTTTATTCAAATGTAATCTCTTCATGAGTGAAAATGAAAACTATTCTAGAGATAGTGTAGTCTAATGTTAGTCTGGTCTCTAGGTAATATAAAAGTATTTCTTTATTCAAATACAAAAATCTCTTTATGAGTGAAATGTTAGGTTTGTCTATGATCGAAAAGTCTATGGTAAAGTAAAATTAAGTTACACTACTCTTAAATTAGTCTAGTCTTAAGATAACAATGTCGAATGTAAATTTAAAAAAAAAAAAATTCTCTTTATGAATGTAAAGTTTAGATTCTAAAGTTAGTCTAGTCTCAATATATTGTAGAAATTAAACAACTAAGTGAAACAACATTAATCTAGTCTAAAGTTAGTCTAAAGTCTAGTCTTTAAGTACTATTTACTGTACACTATAAAATGAACTAAAACGCTCTATTTCAGTGTAATGTTACGCTACTCTAAAGTTAGTCTAGGGTTGTCTAAAGTTATAAGATAGTCTAAAATTAGTCTAATCTCAAGATAAGGTAAAATTAGATTTTTAAATCCAACCACAACAATTCATTTCATGAGTGAAATGTTAAATTAGTCCAAAGTTATCTAGTCTCAAAAGTAACATCTTATAATCTAGTAAAATTAACCACAACTTTTTTCAATATAAAGTTATGCTACTCTGCAGTTAGTTTAGTCTCAAGATAATGTTGAAGTTAAATTTAAAACCAACCACAATTATATTTATGAGTGTAACGTTAGTCTAGTCTCAAGTTAATATCTAATGTAAACTATTAAATCAACCAATCTTAGTCAATGGGAACATTAAATTAGACTTAAACTTAAATGTGAGGTGTATCATTTTTGTACCAAACCAAAGTTGTGTAATTAAAAAAAATAAAATAAAAAGGCTCAATAGCGTGAGTTCAAGACGGGACTATCTGTTTCTCTGAGCAATTGCAGATTAACCTTTAAAACTTCGTTAAAAAATCAATATTTTTGCAATTCTGTGCTGTAGTGACAGAAATTACACTCTTCAGCTTAAAGTCTAAATTTCCATGCTCAGCAAACAAGAACAGCAATGGCTTCATACAGGCCGTGTTACAGCTCGGTGGCACTTGCTCAACAGCAGAGCTTGGTGGAGAGACAGAGACATGGCTAGCGACTTCTCATCTAGCAGCATGCCTCATTGCAAGAGTATAGAATTAAAATAAATAAATAAATAAATAAAAGCTCATATAAAATATCATATGAGCTTAACGTTTTGAATAAAGTAACTGGAGAGCAGTAGTCAATGGAGACAACTAGAGGGTACAAACATGGTATTGCATTATATTTAAAATACCAAACCATGTTGTTTAATGTTTAATGTAATTTAACAGGGTATGTATAAATAAATACATACAAATAAAGAACATAGTGCATTTCCAGATAGTGACCATTGCAATCCACAAAGAGACACACACAACAAGCAGAGCCAACAAAAATTGAGAGCTGCAAATAGGGTTGCCAGGTTTGTGAAACAAAACCCTCTGTTTTTTCCTTTTGCCAGGCGTCTGCCTTCGGGGAAGAGATTGATTTAACCTGCAGAATAAAAACAACCCACAGAAACAGTGTAAAAGCAGCAGTGTAATTCCATATTAAAGCTGCAGACTTGGCAACTCTGAAATTGACTACTGCAAACCTTAACAAATCATGTTGATTAAATACAAGGTTAGCCACAAAAATGACTGTGTTCATGCCTTTAAAGTGCCAATTCTTTCTTTTTCTTTAGTTAATCCTGACAGTAGTTTTATTAACGCCAAAATAAGGTTTGCATTGGTGCAAATTGTTAGTAAATCTAGTGATTTATCATTGCTATTTAACACATACTCATTTGGTATAACATGTGATTTGATTCCTTTCCATGTTCCTGAAGGCCTTCCAGCAGCACATGTTGGATGTATCACTAATCAAATACACCTGATTCAAGTCATCTGCTCATTAATACATTAAGACCTTAAATGTGACCATAGATCACAAAACCAGTCAAATACCAGATTTATACATCAACTGAATGTTGAATAAATAAGCTTTCCATTGGTGTTTGGTTTTGTTAGGATAGGACAATATTTGGTCGAGATACAACTATTTGAAAATCTGATGGCTCAGGGTGCAAAAAAAAAAAAAAAAAAAAAAATCAAAATATTGAGAACATCGCCTTTAAAGTTGTCCAAATAAAGTTCTTAATGTATATTACTAATCAAAAATTAAATTTTCATATATTTACAGTAGGACTTTTACAAAATATCTTCATGGAACATGATCTTTACTTAATTTCCTAATGATTTTTGCCATAAAAGAAAAAATCAATCATTTTGACCCATACAATGTATTTTTGGCTATTGCTACAAATATACCTCTGCAACTTAAGACTGGTTTTGTGGTCGAGGTTCACAAATAGGTGTGTTTAGATCACTGGTCTCAAACTCAATTCCTGGAGGGCCACAGCTCTGCACAGTTTTGCTCCAACCCTAATCAAACACACCTGATCCAACTAATCAAGGTCTTCAGGATCACTAGAAACTATTAAGCAGGTGTAGGTTGGAGCTGGCTGGAGCTAAACTGTGCAGAGCTGTGGCCCTCCAGGAATTGAGTTTGAGACCACTGGTTTAGATAAAGGAAACACCCAAAACGTGTCCTGCTAGGGGGCTTTCCAGAAACAAGGCTGGGAACCACTTGTAGCTTCAGGTAGATCCTGATAGTTTTTGAGAATATCTACTGCAGCTTTTTGACGTAATTGTTTTCCTTTGTAAACTTGTTGTTACAGGCCCGTATCGTCATCTTGATAGCCAACGCAAGAAACAAACACTAGATTTGATGCCACAAACTACACAATCCCCCAAAAACATCCCACAAAACATCTTGTCTTCCATGGATGACTGCAACATTGACAAAAGAAATATCTCCCCACAGTGTAACCGAAACCTCAACACCCACAGTGGCTGCTTGAGATTCATTCCACTCATTCATGCCGTATTCAGCAACATTTTTTTAGCTTTCAGAGAATGACAACAATGAAGAAGGGAAGAGGACTGGATTGGTGTATAGTCTTCAAAGCAAATTGGTGTTGAAATAGCGACACCAAGATATCTACTCCTCTAAGGTTTGAAATGAAGTCAACCGTGTGTGAAACATTTGTATAAACAGGTTTAATATTTCATTAGCTTCAAAATAGGTGCTAAACCCTTTTGCTAAAGTAGTAGTTTGCAAAAGGACACAAAAAGCATGCAGTAACCTCAGCCTATCAATATATCTATATCTATCTATCTATCTATATATATATAATTTTATAGAAAGCATAAAATACAATTATCTACATTTTATTATCTACATTGCATACATAACATTTAATCTGTATTCTTTGTTTTTAACTTCCTAAAAATGCTTGTTCTTGGACTTTGTTCAACCCTGTTGTGCCATGACACCCTCTTAAAAATAACATTTCTGACATTAGACATTTTTGACCACAAGGTTCAGTAAGTGTCTTTTAATAGTATTTTAATAGTTTTACATGTATTTGCCTTATCAAGCTCAATAGTTCAACTCTGTTATGGGGGAAAGACATTCAAAAGCACATTATAATTGACATATTTATGAACAAACAAATGATTGAATGATAAAAAAGGGTCAGTTCTCTGGAAGTTACTACCTTATTACTGAATTTGATCACATTTTATGGATCATTGTTTAGACTGTAAATAACTTAAAATGTTTCAGTTTTGTGTACTATGATTCATTTTGAATTTAAAAGGTGCATGAAATTTTATAGAGAATATAAAATAGAACCAAATTTAGGTTTACATTTTTAAATATGATTTTAATCTGTATGTGTTTTTTTTTCTATAACGCTATATATACATTTTCTAAAAAAAAATCCTTTAAAAAAGGTTTGTTAATAGACTTTGTTCAACCCTGTTGAGCCATAAAACCCTCTTTAAAGGTAACAGTTCTGACATTCAGGCATTTTTGACTGCAAGGTTCAAATAAGGAAGTCTTACAGTATTTTAATAAGTTTTACACTTATACTGGCCTTATCAAGCTCAATAGTTCAACTCTGTTATAGGGCAAAGACATTTAAAAGCACATTATAATTTATATATCTACTTACACATGAAAGAATGAATGAATGGTACAAAAGGTCAGTTCTCTGGAAATTACTACCTTAACAGTATTGAATTTGATCACATTTGATAGACTAACCATTCTTAGATTTTGTTCAACCCTGTTGTGCCACGAGACCCTCTTTAAAAATAACAGTTCTGACATTAGGCATTTTTTGACTGCAAGATTTAATTAAGAACAGTATTTTAAGCCCTTATCAAGCTCAATAGTTCAACTCTGTTATGGGGAAAACATTCAAAAAAACACATTATTTACATATTTACAAACAAATGAACAGATGAATAAATGAATGATAAAAATGGTCAGTTCTTTTCGAACACTATATGCATTTCCTAAGAAAATCCTTTAAAAAAGTTCATTTTTTTTACTACAAAATTCAAATAAGTAAGCGTCTAACAGTATTTAGTGAGGTTTACACTTATATTGGCTTCGTCAAGCTCAATATTTCCACTCTGTTATGGAGGGAAAACATTATGTTACAATATTTTACGGGAAAATATTGTTTTGCCAAATAGCAAGAAAAAAAAAACACACAACAAATTATGTGGTGTGATGAAATCTGTTATTAAAGTAAAGTAATTCAACAGGGTTGAATGTAACGGTCAGTAAATAACGTGTTTTGAATAAGAAATGTTTTAGTTTATTTTTACTTTTATTTTAAGATGTTAATGAGTGATTTATTACAAGGCACATGAAAGGAATGATACTTCATTAGGTAGAAATAACAAATATACTGTGACAGGGTTGAAATAGACTTTGTAATAATAAATATTTAAAAATTGCATCACCATATCTACATTTTTTGAGGATGAAAAACCTAAATTTGCTGAACCCTATTTTGAATTATGGTTAATATAAAGTGGTCCCTAAAGGTGTAGGGCAGTTACAGACATGGGCAGATGAACAAACACAACACAAACATAAAAAAACAAAAAAACAAACAAACATAGAAGAAACAAATCAGCTAAATGTTCATTCCAATCCTGGCAAACATGATGTGCTTACAGGCCGATATAAATCTGCTGTATCTCAACACCAGATATCAAAAGTTCTTTCTAAGGACTGAGATGTAATCTTTCATAACAGACAATTTGGACAAAAGTTCAATGACTGAAATATGTCATGGCCCTATAAAAGCTTCTTCAGTGTTAAATAAAACTCAAAGCAAAGTTCACTTCAAACACAAGCCGGATGTCACGAGTAGATCTGCGCAGAGCAAAAATCTTTCATTTTTGCCTCTCGGAAAGCAGTTTTTTTGGCAACGGATTTTTATAACAACAATCCCATGATCAAGTCAGATGAGGGCTTATCAGAAAACAAAGCAACTAAATAGTGGATCTTTTGTAAATCTAATCAGATGCAGGCCCAGACTATTCTTAAAAAAACTCAACATTTTTATACAATTTGAGTTTTGTTAGCACAAATGGTGTAATGCAAGTTGTCTTATTCTAATCCGGATTTTCATTTTTGGGTGAACTATCCCTTTAAATTCCACTCTGATGAAAGAACCCATGTGCACTGTGCAGTCAGAATATATTTATTGCATATGTCTCTGACTCAGTGCTTTGCCTCCAAGCTATTAGCTGATGTTCAGGACTCTGACTTCAGTTCACCCGGTCCCCAGATTTTAATACTTAGCCGTTTATTCATGCGGTTGATTTCTTTAGATGTGGCAGTATTACATATTAAATGAATGTAAACTAAGTGTTCTTTTCATGGCAGGGTTTTGTATAGCAAATGTGTAAGTGCCTTTTATAGCTTTGGCACAAGCTATCGTTTGTGAGGTATTTTTTTGAACGTGTTATCTGATGCATCTCATGCAGCTGTATTATACAATAAAATGACTCATGCTGTGTTACACGTCTGAATTGGGCAATCATCCATTTTTTTTTTTTTTTTTTTTGGAATTAAAATGGGTGAGTCAGTGCTACAGATAAGATGTGAAAAAACAAGTCGTCAGACTTAGGAAATTTCCACTTACAAGCTATAAAAGCTTATTTCAGCAAAATTTATTTTATGATAATATAGTAGAGATACAAAATTTAAGTTACTGTAGCATTTACATGGACAAAATTTAAAAAGCAATGCACTGGTAAATTTATAAAATATAAAATAATTATAAAAATTGTGTATAAGTATAATGAAGATATACAATTTCTAAATGATAAGAAGATATATTTAATATAAAATAATATAAAGCAAATAAATCTATAAAATATATTTCTTCTTAAATTATAAGATAATTCTAAACAATATTTTAAATAATTCTAAAATATAATTACCAAAAATTTCTAAATTCTAAAATAATAGATTTATATTTATATAAATTTATATAATATTTATATAAAATAAAATAAAATTATTAAAATACATTTTCCATTTTCTTTTTTATCCCCACACAAAAACTACATTAACCAAGTACAGGCAGCAAAAAATAAATAAATAAATAAATAAATAAATAAATAAATAAATAAATAAATAAATAAATAAATAAATAAATAAAAATAAATAAATAAATAATAAATAAATAAAATAAAATAATAAACATTGCAGTCAGTGTTTTGTTTTGTTTTTTTATTCCACATAGCAGGCAGTTCTATCACTAAAAATACAATATAGGCAACTTCACAGCTTAAATAACAATTTTATCATACCAAAAAAAAAAAAAAAAAAAAAAAATTAAGAACAGAATTAATAAAATATAATTTACATAAAACATTCCCATTGCATATAGCATTTAACTGGATAAAATGCATGGATTACTAATTATTAACTTTATTAATACGAAATGAGTATTTATTTATTTATTTATTTGGCTCGACAGTATAATATAAAATGTGAATTGGACAATATTTAGCAGTAAACTAGCATATAGATGACTTCAAAGTTAATACACAGGCTTACAGACATCGTAAATAAAGAAATAAATCTAAAAATAATAAATAAATCTAACATTTTGAATTTATAGGGTCTTTAAAAACCTCCAGGTCATCAGAAGAAAATACAAGAATGAAAAATGTATTGGCTTTTAAATATACTGTAGTGTACACAAGCTAGTCATAAAATCTTTCTAGCAGTTCAAGTCTTTGTCTGCAACATTTATTGGACAAATAAAAAGAGGTTTATTTCAAACTGTAACTTCATGCAGAGTCTTTGTTGAAATGAGCACAGTGAAAATTGATAAACGTGGGACCCGTATATCAGCATGCCATGATAAATTTATTACTCAAGGTCAGTAATAAAGACCTGTTCAATGTTTGCATTCCTGAACCCAGGAGGCTATGATATAATACTGCAACACTAGACTATACCGGGACATTAAGTGCATTAATAAGTCAAAAGAACAGCACATTTGAGAGCTTCAGCTGGCAACCAATTTGTAATTCTACCTTAGATTGCAGTTTATGTTAGTGTTTGTTGAAATGTCCACCACGTAGCTCACAGCACACATCCCCTCCTGTTATTTAGGTGTGAATTCTTAAGTATTTTTTCTCTTTTAAAACAAGTTTTACAGAGTAAGTAGCATTCTGCCAAACGTATATAAAAATATAGCTGCGGAAAGCAGTTAAGGTCCCAAGCACAACAAAAGCCAGCAAGGCTGAAAGCATCAGACCAACTGCAACAATGAGTAACTAACGATAAGATGATTTTAGACAAAATGGCTGAAAATCATAAATATAACCACTAGTAATATAATTTAATAGTTCATCACTTTTGACCAATAGGTGGTGCTGTGGTGTGTTCAGTGTGAAGTGACAATAGCACACCCAAGGGTTGGAGTCAGTATGTCAAAGCTTTAAAAGATATAGCCCAAGACGCAGTTTGGAAGCATGCCAGACAATTTGTTGGTGTGTTAACTGAAAACCATTTTGTCTATCAACACGAAATCCATAATTTGTTGCCGACATGGTCTGAACATGAGCCGAGTCGAATTTGGTGAAAATTGGACCAGCTGATCAATGATTGGGGTTAGAGCTAAACTCTGCAGCAAAGTGGATCTCACAAGCCAGATTTGAGGATCCCTGGGCTAGGAAGAGTTTGAAAAAAAATAGTCTTTTCAAGAAAATCAATATAGCGCACAGTAAGTCTGGCTGGTTATGGCATAATTGGTATCGATGTTCTCAGCATGACTCAAGGAATCTATCAAGACCAACAGGCAAAAACAATCATAAGGTGGCGCTGCCTTGAAATGTTTCAGTACCTTCACATACTAAGTTTCGTAATAAGTCAACGCATACATACATTATAGCATTTTACAGCAAAATTCAAAATGATTATTGCCAAAAAATGGCCAAAAAACATGTGAAAGTTGGGTCAGTCAGACCAAATCTAAAAATACCGGTCTTGTGATTTTTGGCCAAGCTGTTGCCAAACTGTAAGCAAAAATTGCCATTTAACATTTACTGGCCACTAGGTGGCACTGTACCAAATCTATGCAGATATCCTCAAGTCTTGGTTATAACAACACACACCAAGTTTGGTCTCAATATGCTAAAGTGTTGTGGAGATACAGCCTCACATCCATTTTGACACATCCACGTAAATTCCATAACTTTTTGCCAGCATGGTCTAAAGATGGTCTGAGCCAGTTTTGGGGAAAATCAGACAAAGTGTCTAGGATGAGTTCCAAAAAGTAGGCTTTTCAAATAATTCAAAATTGCTAAATTTAAATTTGGTATGTTTGACTTGGCATTAGCCAAGGCACAAATGCGAATGCAACTTTGGAGAAGGGTGTGAGTTAAAGAGTCCAAATTTGGTATGGATAATTTTCAAACTGTCTTCTATCTGTGTGCCAAATTTCACAAATTTTGACTATAAGGTTCTATGAGCTGCCATAGACTTCCAGAGTGGCAGAAGAAAAAAAAAAAAGACGAGGAGACTTGGGCCCTGTCCCAAATCACACTCTAAACCCTTGCGGTCTTCACCTGAATCCACTTTTTCTTGACATAATACCGCTTTGGCTGTTGGGTGGAATTCTGACATGGAGCTCGCCTCAATGTGGGCTCAGCAGAATTGCGTATCAAGAGCGCATAGTGGACATTAAGAGGCACCCTTCTAAAAGTTAAAATGACGAATGGACACCATATGGTCTTGTGGACTTAACGGAAATAAAAACGTTAAAAATCATTTGAAATGTTTCAGTATAGCATAAATAGTATGTGGCATCAGTTTACTTTTTATAATGAGTTCTATTGTATTTTCTCGCGTTGCACCACACTGCTTGTGCCAAGTGTAGACATGGCGTAAGTCCGCAAGAGTGCAAGTGCACAGGAAGTGTGCCATTTGGGACAGGGCCTTGGTCTGTGTTATAATCAACCATGACCTGAGGGTACCTGCACAGTTTTGGCACAGCGCCACCTAGTGGTCAGGAGAAGACGGCGACAACGATGAAGACTAACACAATAGGTGCCTAGGCATCTTCAGGAATAAATGAATTTTTACAAGCAACCATAACAACCCACAATTTGTTTGCATTTTTAAATAAATTTATCCATATGTCACAACTACATGAGAGGAAGGCGAAAACACGACAATGAAATGCAATGATAGGTCTTTAATATAATCCACACAGGTAAATCCACAAAAGGAAGACAGGAACACACATACTCATTGACGAAACCGGACAACAAACACTGAACTGAAAGCAACTTGTAAGGGTAGGCTAATGATAGACAGACAGGTGCAGGTGATTAACTAATAATGACAATAACAAGGACAGGAACAGTAACACCATATATGGGCACATAAAATAGCCCAGGGGTGTGACACCATATCAATAGGTGTCAGTAAAAAGTCCAAGACTTATGTTGTATTGTTTAACAAAATATAGATGCGCCAAATGGCAGTGTGCTAAAAACACTCGTGAACGTCCTAGCAATCTCCTAGATCACCAATTCCCATGCAACCACTGGAAAAAAAAAAAATATATATATGTATATAGCAAATCGAATCAAGTGATTTTAATACGAATCCAAGCAATTGGGAATTTTATGCAAGGGTAAAAGATTTCCCCACAGAGATTACAACGCTTTCAAGTTGTCCATGTTAAGTCAACACACTGACTAAAAGAAAGTTGTTTGTTATGAAAGTGGCATTTGTGTGAGCTGTGCTTCATGCATCCCTGTGCATGAATATAACCAAACCTTGACAATGAAAATTTGATGTTTATCTGCTTACCCCCAGGGCATCCAAGATGTAGGTGACTTTGTTTCTTCAGTAGAACACAAACAAAGATTTTTAACTCAAACAGTTGCAATCTGTCAGTCATATAATGGCAGACAATGGCTACCAAATCTCTGAGAGTTAAAAAAAACACACACACAAACAAAACCGAATTAAACCCTATGACTCGTGAAGATACACTGATGCCTTAAGACACAAAACGATCGGTTTGTGTGAGAAACTGAATTTCCATTGAATGCCATTATGTAACTGACAGACCGCAATGTTTTGAGTTAAAAATCTTTGTTTGTGTTCTACTGAAGAAACAAAGTCACCTACATCTTGGATGCCCTGGGGGTAAGCAGATAAACATCACATTTTCATTTTTGGGTGAACTATCCCTTTAAGAAGACCCTAGCAACCATGCACCAAGGCCATGGTAACCACTCAGTCCCCACCACAACATGTTAAAAAGAACACCCTGACAACCATCTAGAATCACCCTAATAAGAGACCAGAACATTTTATCAACTACACAGCACCACCATAGAAACCAGCCTAAAATGTCTAGCAATCACAATGCAGCCTAGAAACCACACAGCAACTAATTAAAACTCTCAGAACACCTCAGAAATTATATATCAATGTTCTATAAAGCAAACAGAATACCCTAGCAACCATTTAGCAAGACCCTAGCAACCACCCAGAACAACCTGCGTAGACACACCTTGGCAACCAACCACAAACCCTAGCAACCACACTCTGAACACCTTAACACCCACCCTAGCAACCACTCTGCAACATATTAAAACGTGCAGAATACCTTAGCAGCCACATGAATGCCTTTGCAATGCTTTGACAACCACTCTAAACACACAACAACTCAATAAAACATTCAAAATGCTTTAGAAACCACAATGTCCTGGCAATCACCCAGAATATAATAGCAATCACTTAGCAGCATCCTAGCAACCACCTAGAATGTCTAATAAACTGCACAGTAATGTCTTGGCAACCATCCCAAAAACTTTAATCTTTTGTAATACACTCAAACACCTTAACAACCATATATTAACATTCTAGCAACCACCTACCAATACCCTAGCAACCACAGAGAGCACCTTATAAACTGAACAGCAATGCCTTTGCAACCATCTAAAAACTCAACACATTTATGTGGTGAAATACAACCAGAACAGGTTAACAACCACATAACAATGTGGAAACAATAATTAAATAAAATAAAAACTGTATCTAGTTACAGATCAGTGAATATTAACTTGGCTCGAAATCTAGAAGGATTTAAGCTGGTCACACAAAGGTTGTCCATCACCATTGTGTTCTTGAACAAGTCACTGAGCCCCAGGGGACTGTCTCTCTGATTACTGTGCTGCATGCTGGATAAAGAGCATCTGCTAAATGCCAAATAACCAACACAAACTCCATGAGAATGAGTTTTGAGTTTCCAAATTTGGACCATATTTTATGACAC
The DNA here is from genome assembly GCF_022985175.1 of Labeo rohita. Classification (NCBI taxonomy): domain Eukaryota; kingdom Metazoa; phylum Chordata; class Actinopteri; order Cypriniformes; family Cyprinidae; genus Labeo; species Labeo rohita. Next base: position 18,439,557 of record NC_066890.1, on the reverse strand, counting down.
ACAATCCTGAGGGGATACACTGTTTCCATCCCCTTGAACCCAATGACTCCAGCACACGAAAACAACTCAAGTTCAAGCACAGTGGATGTTAAAGGCCCCGGTCCAGTGTTAGCATGCCCCTCACCGAAAGCAATACAGAGAACATGTGCTCAAGAGCCGACGGAAAAATAACATGTCATGTGCTGAACCACAACAATTATTTCTCTGCTTCAGTACATCAGTTAGGCCACAGAGCCAGACATGCACTGCCACTAACAATATTAGTATCAATCCTGGGAAACTCAATACACTTGGAGGGGTTGAAAAGACCCTGTTTTAAACATTTCTGGTCTTTTGCTACTATTGAGTGAAAATGAGAAGATTATGTACCCAAAGAATTTGCCTAATTGCTGCCATTTTTTCCCCATGGACTCTCAGTTCCAATTTTTGGAGCTTCTTTTATGGGGAAAAAAAAAAATAAAAATAAGTATGAACATTCCTCAAATAGTCTTCAAATAAAACCCAATCAAAACACCCTGGCAACCACCCTGAACAGCCTAGCAATCACATAAAAACACATAGCAATGCACTAGAACACTCACTACACCAAGGGTGCCAAAACTCAGTCCTGGGGGACCACTGTTCTGGAGTGTTTAGCTTCAATCCCAATTAGACACACCTGAACCAGCTAATCAAGTTCTTGCTTGACATGCATCGGCGCCATGCAGACTGACCGGCGCATGACACCAAAGCACTGAGAGAGTGTTTGGAAGAGCATATGTATTTTTAAGCTTTTGAATTGGTCTCACGGTACTTCGACGCCACATGGCAACAAGTCCGCACAGTGCCGACGCATCCCAAACAAGCCTAATATCAACAATGGCTATTAATTTTAAGGGTTTTGCGAACTAGGGCTGTGCAAAAAATCAGATGCGATTATCATTTGCATCTTGTCAGTGATGCCGGTTCTGTGATTAGTAGTGCATCTCCATCACATGCTGTCAGATGGAGTGGCATTTAATACACAGAGCCTTAGTTCACTGACAAGCTACGCAATATTATGTTCATCATCAGATATGTGTCACCTCCGATAACTTATTGGTGAACTCCATCTGACAGCATGTGATGAAGATTTTCGACTAATCACAGAGCCTGCATTACTGATGACTGCTATATTTTGAACCTACATCGGCATCCAAACATGGCGAATCCAACGTATTCATGTTTAATTGCTATTTTAAAAAATAACAGTCAAAAGTTTCTGTTCGTCTTGTTGGTCACGGTAACCCAGCCCCTGATGCAAGTGGTTCTTACTTCTAAACCAGCAATGTTTTGGTGCTACGTACTAGGGTTGGGCCGATAGACAATGCCATCGTCAATCACCGATGGCTGATAGACATCACGATGTCGTCTATCACGATGTTTCACTGTAGACATCATCCGATGCCAATTTGGTAGACATCACCCAAACCTATGACTTACAAACCTTTCATGGTTCCGAGCTGGTGCTTTGGGTGTCGAAAGACAAAGAACCAATTTGAAACCAGGCTCTGGCTCTGAACCAGCACTCAAACTGCCTTGGTGGAAAAGGGGTACCAGACAAAAAAGCCCTAGCAACCATAAAATAAAGCACTTATTAATGGACTTCAGGAGGAACCCCCCTGCTCTCCCCCCACTTGTGCCTATGGACAGCACTGTAACATCAGTGGAGACATTCAGGTTCCTGGGCACTATAATCTCAGGACCTGAAGTGGGACAATCACATTGTCCCGATTGTCAAAAAGGCCCAGCAGAGGCTCTACTTCCTTCGCCAGCTGAGAAAGTTCAATCTGCCGAAGGAGCTGCTGAAACAGATCTACTTGGCCATCACTGAATCCGTCCTCTGCACCTCAATAACTGTCTGGTTCAGCTCAGCTACCAAAACTGAACTTAGAAGACTACAGAGGATAGTCTGGACTGCTGAGCGAATCATTGGTACAACCCTTCCTACCCTCCAAGAACTGTACTCATCCAGAGTGAGCAAAAGGGCTAGCAAAATCATTCTGGACCCCTCACACCCATAAAACATGTGCAATACCGCTATCCATACTTGTATTTATTATACCTATGTTATCGCTTTAACATATTCTAAATTCAAGTTTTAATTCATATCTTCCATACATTCAAATTCCCTTGCATAATGTGTATATAGCACACCTGTACCTACATTATATTGTCTATTGTGTATTGTCTTTCACATATTTATTGTAATCACTACTACAACCTATTATTGTGTCCTTTCATATATTTATTCTAATTTGTTTATTTTTATTATCTGTGTCTTGTCACTTGTGATCCTGTCTGTGCACTGGAAGCCTCTATCACCAAGACAAATTCCTTGTGTGTGTGTAAGCACACTTGGCAATAAAGCTCTTTCGGATTCTGATTCTGATTAAAACATTTGCTACACCCTACAAAATGTCCTAGCAACTATCTCCAACACTCTAGCAACCTCCTAGCAATGCCTGGGACATCTTGTAAACCACGTTAACAGTTAGAACACCTTAGAAACCACATGGCAATGCACAACAACACTCTCTACACCACTGCAATACCCTAGCGACAACCTATAACATCATAGCAACTTGCAGCAATGTTCCCAATGTTTTGGAAACCACACTGCAATGCCTTGTCAACTACCCCTGAACATTAAAAACAATTCATAAAGTTAATAATAAAAAAACAACCTTCTGAACAATAGTATTGCCCTACAACAATGCTCATTACACAATACAGCACCCTAGCAACCACCGAACAGCATTTGACAACCAACCGGGACATCATGTTCTAAAAATGTAAGAGCAACGTGAACATTCTTCAAGTCTTTTGTGTGGGTGTTCTACAAAATTATTTATTATCCAAATATGTTATGCAAGCAAGACTGAGTTATGATGGTATTCAATCAAAGGTTAAACTTCTGCAGTAAGTAAATTGAGCATCATTAGTCAACATAACAATCCTATTGGCAAGAATAGGACAAAATATAAACATGTGAGACAAGATTAACGACAAAGCAAAGTGAATTCGTTCCCACATGTGTTTTTGGTAAAGACATTCATCAAAATCAAATGAGAAAAAAATAAGGGGACCAAAACAAAAAACAAAAAACAAAAAAAAACAGTAGGACTGGCCACAATGGGGTTCCCAGGCATATCAAATTTCAGCTTTTTTCAAAAAAAAATAAATAAATAAATATGCGCCGTGTTTACAGATGCATCTAGTTTTTTAAAGAGAGGACACCTGTGTGAATGCATTTGCAAAGACAGCTGGTGGGAAATAATAAATAAAAGAATAAAATGCAGACTCAACACTTTCAAATACTTACTCACCTTTCACTTGTTCCAAACCTTGCTGAATACAAAAGAACATATCTTGAAGAATGTAACCATAAATTGACGGTATCCATATTCCATAGTATATTTGTTTTCAGCTGTCAACTGTTTAGTTTCTGACATTCTTAAACATGTCTTTTTATGTTCAACATAAGAAACAAACTCTTATAGGTTTGGAACAAGTGGAGGGTGAGTAAATGATGACCGAAATTTCATATTTGAGTGAACTATGCCTTTAAGGCTCATTTAAATAGAGCAGATTCACAGAATTGGTTAAGTGCTATGTGGCCATCCAGTAACACCTGAATTCTGCTGTCAGACTTTTATTTTGAGGCAATGGAACCGGGAGAGGCGAACTTTGTGAAGAATGGTAGGCATGCTTTCCACAGGGTTGCGGTGCCAAGTCAAGTGTTTTTTTTTCCACGTGATCCTGCATTGGAGGACAGCCAGATGAGTGATTCAAGAGGTCCTTTAGTGACTATCAATGGCTGGTGGGAGAGATACCATAACTTCTCCGCTGTTCTTCGTGCGGTCCACAGCTGATCCATTGTTGAGTGTTGCAGAGGAAACGTACTGCAAGCAGCAAGTCATGTATGCAAGGTCAAGATATGCGAACTGGTCTCACACTGGTATGCAGACCCATTGAGTTTTTGGTTTGGTTGGGATTCCTGAATGACTAGGTTGGCCTTGTGCCAACTTGTGAACCCAACAGCTGACATCTTCAAATAAAATCACAATAAGTTTTTAGATAGAATAGTAGTGAGAAAATCTGAAACCCTTTCAGTTGCTTCCAAGTAATGGTTCAGCTGAACACAACTGCCAAGATCAAGTTATCCTTGTTTGTCTGGATGTCACAAACAGGCTGTAACTTACTTTACCCACCTTTACTGCACAATCTTCCTGGAAATCATGGAGAAGTCAGTGGTGTGCCTGCAAAGGGCAACATGTAAGAACAAAGACTATCTGCAGTTCCCAAACAAATCAGTGTGTACTGACAGAGCAGCATGGGTGTTGTCAGATGGAACGTTCAGTTCTAAAGCATTAAGAGCGAGCAATCATTCCGATTGATCACAGTTTAGTCATCGACCACAGGGAGAATTTCTAACAAATTGTGTTTTTGTGCAGACTGAATGTTACTGGTTGCAACATTGGGCCTCAAACAAACAAACTGATGCAACTTAGTTTTTCGTATTTTTCCAAACCTGTTCCTCAAGGGCCACAGCCCTGCAGAGTTTGCCGAGCCCAGAACTAAAATCTGCAGCACCTTGGCCCTCCAAGAACAATTTACGAGAGAGTTCACGAGAAAGTGACATTTAAGCGGATGATGTAAGGGAGAACATGCTAGTCTTGCAAGAACCAAGTTTTCTTTACACGAGTGAAGGAAAAGCCTCCTTTTTGCTTATATCGAAATCCTCCATTTTTCTTTACAAATTCTCATTTTATACCTCTAATTCAACATGACTGGTGTTTCGTTTTGCTCTCTCCTCTGTGCTTCCACGTTCCTCATTTCTCACAGGAGCTTACGCTATGCTTACGTCCTACATCATCTGCTGGAACTCCACTCTTTCGTGAACACACATATGACAGCTACTGGAAGCTAGGGATTATGGTTTATGAAGTTTTAAATATGGATACTGTTCTTGCACAAACGTTTCAGTTCACTTTAGGAGGACTTTATTAACCCCCGGGAGCCATGTGGAGCACTTTTTATGATGGATGGATGCACTTTTTTGAACTTCAAAATCTTGACCTCTATTCACTGCCATTTTAAAGCTTGAAAGAGCCAGGACATTTTTTGTAGTAGAACTCTGTCTGAAAGAAGAAAGTCATATACACCAAGGATGGCTTGAGGTTGAGTAATTTTCAATTTTGGGTGCAACGTTGTGATTGAGTGCAATGTTGTTGTGTTAAGGCTATTACACCTGTCACACCACATTGCAGGTGCCCTAAAACACTTTCCCCAAGATGTCCTAAATTCCTCAGTCATGGGACAATAAGCTATCAAGAACATGGCGTCCTGGGAAGGATTTCAACAAGGTGGGAACTCCAAACAATGAGAGCCAGTCGCACCTCCTCATATTTAGGACGAAGGAGCATTGGTTGGTTTTGCTGGCTGCAAATCCTCACTTGACACAGTGCTGAAAGTGGAGTGAGTGGATTGTGTTGCTTCATGAGAAGCTCTAAACCATGAGTCATTTATAACTGTGTTAAGCACGGAATTAATATAAGTCCCCCACAGGTCAGGGCTCGCCGAGACAATTCTGCTGCAGATTATGTTACACCTGCGTCACCTGTCGAGGAATAATCTTAAAAAAATCTTTTCATTTTTCATTTCATTTGTAAAGGTTACCAAAGAACATAAAAGCTAACTTGTTTCCCCACTTTAAGGGCCCACATGCATTTCCAACAGAGCTCTACGTGCTGTGTCAATCATGCAACACTTGACTGTGACTTGAAGCAGAAGGAGACAACTGGGAAAGTCCCCAAATACTGCCTTAAAACCACAGACCACATTCATTTAGCATGCAAAGCCCCAGTTCAAAACAATCCAGCTCAGCAGTTAACATGATAAATCACGAAATCTCTGAACCACGCTAACCGTCTGCGGCTTGTTGTTTTGTATATGCGCAACGCAAACTGTACCACTTATAAACAAATGCATGCATTAGCCAACACCCAGTGAAAGGTCTTTTATTTGGCTTGGACAGGGTTGCTTTCAGGATACTGGTGCACATCCCAGATCCTAGAGGGAAGCTCACTGGTAGGTGACAGATTTATTTAAATATTAACTCGCAAGCTGGCAAACAGTCTCTAGGAGTGAGTTTGCACAGTCTCTGTTAGATAAAGGCAAATAAACACACCAGTGTCACTATGCCTACATTCATGGCCTCTTTATTGAATTCTAATTTAAGACATTTACAGTGGAAGTCAGAAATGTGTTGAGTAAACTACTATGCAAAAGTTGGACAGGTTTCATGACAGTAAAGTTTTTTGTGATGCAGTTACTCTATACATTTAACTGCCTCCTGATGTTTAGTAGGCAATCAGTCATGAAACTTTACCTGTTGTCCTTTTTTTTTATCTAATGCATTTTATGATACCTGCTGTCTATGTTGTAATACTGCATTATGTGTTGTACTCGATACAATTTGGAATTCTTGAATTTGTGTACTTGTTTTTGACGGTGTATGCAACATGCTCTAAGTGGCATTTCTCACAATATTTAAAACAGGTTACTAAGGATGCAAACTGAGCCACCCAAATTTTCCTTCTTTAGAAACCCATCTGGCCCCAACCCAAAACCAATAAATCTGGGCTTAGGAAAAGAGCAAACAATATAGTTGCTGTGACCACCAATAGATAGAAAACAACAAGCTTTCTGTATTGAATTAGAGCCTATAGAAAGTAAATGCAGTCCACAGAGAGAAACTAAGACAACTAAGGGGAAAGGAAGTGCTTTCAATGCATGTCAACAAGTAGCGGAAGAGAACTCCTAATGGGGCTAGAACTGCCACTGGTGTGCATGAGGAAAAACATGTCTCGTCGGGCTATGGCATGCAAACACTTGCTAGTGAGGGCAATGGCGTGAACTCCTTAGCAAGTCCGGGAAATGACACTCGCAGGGCACGCAGACCTTCTCCTAAACCTTTCCACTAGATGGGTTCCATATGGTCTGCAGATAGTAATGGCATTATTATAGCAACCTCATTGCATTTTTGTGTTTAGAGCATTGTGTCGTCCCAAAATCTGGGTAAAATCGTTAACGTGCCATGGCACCAGACGGGTTCCACATTTGTTGGTGCTGGTCTGTGGTTGGGCTTAAATGATAGACTGTGACCAGGACCTGTTATTGTGTTTATGGTTACTGTAAAGGGTTCGGCTCAGGCACTATTACCAGAAAAACAGGATACGAATGAGGTATTGCTAGAATCTTCTACCTAAAAACAAATTTCCATTTTCCACTGTTAAAGCATTCATGAACAAAACCTGAAATATAAAAAGGGACAATTTACTGTCTCTTGGACTTTATGGACATCTGCAAGTGAAAGCCACCAGACTCCACATTAATTTTTCTATATTTGACAGAGCTAACCAATGGCGTGCCTCAGGGTTCAGTGCTTGGCCCTTTTTTTTCGATATACAAAACCTCACTCTACCAAATCAAAATACGAAAAATCCACTGTAAAGATATTATTATATCAGATATACACATTGAAATATTGTCTCCCATGATTCATGTATAAACTGTTGCTTTAGTTTGTCAAGTCCACAGGAACAAAAGTTCCCATAATTATGAAAGCACCTATTCATGTGCAGTAAACTAAATTTTCTCTTACAGTTTTAACAATAATACTTCGTAAATGAAAAGATAAATTCAAAATGTGGAAATAAATGCATTTTGAAGCTAAAAGGCCCTACATTACAATTCAGTTCAATTTGCTAATTGGCTGGTGTCAATGTAAATAATAACCCCACTCTCTCTTCCTCTCCTTTTAATGTCATTATCAACTGTTTACAGTGACACTTACATAAACCAACATTGGTACATCTTATCTCTCTGGCCCTACATCCAGGACTTCTTCCTGTCATTGCCCGGCTATTATCTAACTGCTGTTTGGTGAGGTATGCTCAGGATAAATGATCACAGTCATTTGTTCCTGGCTACTTCGCAGAAGTCATTTGACCCATTTTCCCCAGGCAGATCCCACAAAGCTAATCTTCTCGGTGAGAAAACGTGTGCCAACTTACATGATAATCAGTCTGAATATAAGCTGAGTTGGGGGCTGGGTACTACTTGTGGAGCTAAGGTAAGATGGGCTTTGACAGTTAAATATAGCACAACAGAGCCGTGTTCCAAAACCTAGTAAGCTGCCTACCTAGACAGCAACACAAAGATGCTTCATGTCAGTAGGCAACATAAGTCTCAGGCCTGTCCAAATACACATTTGCAGTCAGACATATTTCCTTAATAGAAAAGTATTTTGTTCATAATGACAGAACCATGCCAGAATGTTCACTGCATCAATACAACACGCAACAACGTTTTACTACCAATTTTATATGTAATATCTAATTCATTTAACTTACACTAGAAGGTTTTCGCAATTTCAAAATCTCACATCTTTGGGGCATATAAGTTTCTGAATATGATGAATGATGGGATACGCTTTGCCTCGAATAGCACTCCAAAGAGGTGCAAGAGACAGTGTTTAGTGTACATTAAAGGATTAGTTCACTTCCAGAATAAAAAATTCCAGATAATTTACTCACCCCATTGTCAGGTTTTTGAGAAAAACATTTCAGGATTTTTCTCCATACAGTGGAATTCAATGGTAGCCAATGGGTTTAAGGTCCAAACTGCAGTTTAATGATACCTTCAAAAGGCTCTACACAATCCCAGCCAAGGAATAAAGGTCTTATCTAGTAAGCAATTGGTTACTTTCTAAAAAAAATTAATTGAATAAAAGCTCTCGTCTTGCACGAGCTCTGCGATGCGTGTCCAAGACTTCACGCATTACATAACCATATTGGAACAGTCACGAATATTTAGTTCTTCGTCTGTGTACTCTGGTTAAAAAAGGTAGGCTGGGTAAAAACTCCATCTCATTTCTCCTCCAACTTCAAAATCATCCGACGTTGTTGTTTTACTTTTTTTTTTTTCAAAGGCCATTTGACTTGCTTTGCACGTTCGCTTTGTAAACATGATTTCAACGTGATTATGTAATGCGTGAAGTCAAGCTAGTGCAAGATGAGCATTTGTGGTTAAAAAGTATAACAATTTTTATTATTTATTTTTTTTTTTTTTTTTTTGACCAATTGTTTTCCCAGATAAGACCCTTATTTCTTGGCTGGGATCATGCAGAGTCCTTTGAAGCTGCATTGAAACTGCAATTTGGATTTTCAACCCGCTGGCCACCACTGAAGTCCTTTATATGGAGAAAAATCCTGGAATGTTTTCCTCAAAAACCTTAATTTCTTTTCGACTGAAGAAAGAAAGACATGAACATCTTAGATGACATGGGGGTGAATAAATTATCAAGAAATGCACTGTGCTTTGGCATTTTTTCCAACTGGGACAGTCTTGCGCACTTACTGTTGTGTACAAAACCACAAATGTGGGTATTTGGGACAGGCCCCTTCTTTTGGGTGAAATTCTATCCCTTACAAAAAGTTCATTCAAGTGTGCTATTAGTATACTTCTTTTAAATCAAAAATAGGAAAGTATACTGTCAGTCTATATACTTCTCAGAAATATACTTAAAATGACATTTAAGTATACTTGATTTGTACTTAGAAAAAATCCAAGTATATTTGAGCTAGACTTGTGCTAGGGGCGCTATTGCACATCTTCTATACAGAATTTCCAAAATACAAGTGAAATACAAGAAAACAAAATGCTTCCACATGTAATCATCAGACATAAAACAGCATAAAAAAAAAACAGCATCAAAACCACAGATATGTAAAACTGTTATGGAATAAAGAGTTTACCCATGAAGAGCCCTGTCAAGCTTTGGGGTGTTGATCAACTCCATCTATGTTTTGATTATAGTCTTTTTTTTAGCTTTTTGTTCAAAATGTTGTTTATTTATTTATTTTTTATTTATGCAACTTACTTACATTCAAGTGTTTATATAAAAAAAAAAAGAATGCATGAAGCTAGAATAAAATGTTTTTGTTTACAAGCAGATGCCTTGTTCTTTCTTTTGATGTTTTGTATATTCAGATATTCATATAACAAAATATATACAAATTAATACCTAAATAGGGATATAATAGTATACTTGAAGTATGATTTAAAGTTCACTTAAAGAAAACAGGTATACTTGCAGTATAAAACTATTAAACTAGTAGTTTACCGAGACTATACTTCAAAGTGTACTAAAAATGCATAAAAAGGATTCAATTAGTAAACTAGTAAATTAGTAATCAGTATACCTATAAGTTTAGGTGTAAACTAGTTGTGTACTCAAAGTTTACTTCTGTTATACTTAAAAGTATACTTTTATATACTAGAAAGTTTGCCAATTTAGTCCCAAGGAGTATTTAAATAGTACATTTTAAAGTATACTACTAGTACATTGATATTTGTATGCTTACTACATAAAGTATATTTAAAAATATACTTGAACTTTACTTAAATATACTTAATAAAATAAACTTGAAGGAGGAATGACAACATTGCAAGTATGTAATCCCAGAATGCAATGGAAAATGAACCTCCCAAATCAGTCACTGAATTTCAGTTATGCTACCTTAGAAGGGAGCTGCCTATGTAGACATCAAGGCAGCTTGCTAAAGCTATTCCAAAGTGTTGTGGTTTTGTGCAGACTGCAGGTTTGGTCAGGATAACACGTTGAAGGGAACAAATAAATATGGAATATGCCAGAAACTGAGAGCTTGCTATAAATACCTCCTCAACACAAACATCACTGAAAGCTATTTAAAGTTCATAGTTATTTTTTTAAAGAGCTTGTAATATTGCCTGGACGCCTTTAAGTATATAAAAGATTTATTTTATCAGCAAAATAACCAAGCTGTTAATGAGTGTAACAAGAGGACCAAAATATACAAGGAATGAGGTTGGCCTTGGGAACAAATTAATACTGAGCGGTACTTTAGCATGCACAACACGAACAGAAACCTAATAACACTTTTACTAGTTTCTACCGCCAGTAACACACAAGCTTTGTGGTCTGATGGCTTTATTGTTGCATGAGCAATTGAGCTGTTGTTTTAATAGAGTTGTTGTTGATAGCAGAAGCGACTGGAATGTTTGCGTTTTGGCATTTCTTCACCTCCGTACAAGGGCAAATGTTGGTTATCCAAAGCTGTATATTGATTTACAAGAGTTGAAATTACAGCGTGCAATAACAAAACCAAACTAGATGAGCGGTGCTCAATGCACTACTTACTGGCCGCACTTGGTCTAATGTTAAAAAAGTGGATGCTGTGACATTGGACCACAAAATCAGTCTTTAAGTACCACAGGTATATTTGTAGCAATGCCCTAAAATACATTGTATGGGTCAAAATCATCAGGATATTGAGTCAGGATTATGCTCCATGAAGATATTTTTAAATTTCCTACCGTAAATAAATCAAAACTTAATTTTTGATTAGTAATATGCATTGCCAAGAACTTCAATTGGACAACTTTAAAGGCGATTTTCTCAGTATTCTGATTTTTGCACCCACAGATTCCAGATTTTCAAATAGTTGTATCTCGGCCAAAAATAGTTTTGTCCTATCTTAACAAACCATACATCAATGGAAAGCTCATTTATTCAGCTTTCAGATGATGTACAAATCTGTTTCAAAACATGGATCCTTATGACTGGTTTTGTGGTCCAGGATCAAATGTATTGACAACTGTCTTAATGTAGGCTATACAAAGTACACCCTGATAGCCTAAAATAGTTTATATAACTAATAACACCTTATAATATCTGCAAACACCAACACCTGTCGCCAGTGTAGTAAATAAGCGGAGAAAACACAGAAAAACAACAGACAATGACTATTATACATACATGAACGGAGAGCCCCATTCCATTTACCATCTACTTAGTACCATCTCCTGAGCAGACAAATTCTATTCCTTCATTTCGACATTTATATAAGAACATATTTCATGTTGTGAAATTAATTAATTTGTATTTTGCCGATATTTTAGCAAGATCAAGCTTCTTTTCAACTTTTATCTTAACAAGCAGGTTCGGCGATACGTGATATTGAACGCTGATTGGCTTAAATTGTTGTTCCTCACAGATGATTGGTTATGCGAATAAGAGGCAGATTCAAACATTTTCCACAGCATTTTGGATGGAAGCAGTTTCAATGTGTTGATTTGATCGGTCAGTTTAACTATGAAGGTTCAGCCGTACATGTGTGCAATAGCCTACATACATTTTATATTGTCAAAAAAAAAAAAAAAAGTGTGAGCTACCTCAACTCAACAGACAGCTTTTGTGAACAGATCATTTTTTCCGCTCATCGTTAATAATTACATCACTAAAAAGACTAATGAACATCAGTAGTATTTTAATATGTACAGTAACATAACTGTACATTTGTACATACATTTGTAAAATGAATGCACTCTCTCATATAAATGTTCAGTCAGTGTTCCAATAAAACAGCTGGTGAACAACATTATATGAACTTATAGGAAATTAAATGTCAATGTCCATAGAATAAATGCATTATGTTTTAACATTTATGTCTTACTGAAAACAGTAAAAACTCAAAACAAAGTCACATACAGGCATAGTTCAGGAAACAAGCATGGATAAACAAGTAGGTAATTAAGATCAGAAGTCCAACACTTCAGCACAATACACTTGAAACAACAAAGGCCTATTGGAAATCGTTTGTTATGTACAGGTGCAAGAGTGCATTCACCAGTAATACGGTACAATGTTTACCCATTGTTCACAGATACAATATGGGTCCGCTGCCAGATGCAAAAACATCCTACAGGGAACAATTAATATCATACGAACAATGCTTTCGCTAGATTGTCCACTGCCATTCACATTCTAACGCTTGGGACAAAGGCACCAGAAATACATTCAGCGAATTAGTCCAGCCGCAGCATTACAATTCTCAGCTCCAAATGCAACATATATGTATCCGTGTCGCGTTCTGGCTTTTCTAACGGGGTCTCTGACGCACACGTCCGTTCAAGGTCAACAGGGCCGTTTATTTTTCCCTTCGCTTCTGCAGTCCGTCAGCGTGACTTTTAAAGGGAAGTGCAGCTGTCCATTGAGTCAGGCGAGAATTCACAGGTGCCTGTCTATCAAGCTCTATGGACGTGGGCCTGTTTCTTCCGTTGTGTTCCATAGCTTTATAAACCGTTCTGACAGATCGGTACGATGTGAAAGTATCTGATGTATTTGCAACGGAGCTCATTTCACCGTGCCACCTGCGACCGAAATAGGAAATTATATGTGACTTTTCCATTATTTGCGGTCAGTCTCAGTGGAAAATACAGTGGAAAATGCCAAAACAAAAGAGGCTTCTGTTTTAATTGTGGTCTGTTTATATGCGGGCAGGACACTTCAAAGTCGCCCATTCAAAGTCGTTGGAAAGAAAAATTTACCGTAATATTCTCTGAGCAATGTAAATTGCTCTGTTTACTCCGAGCGTGGCCTCCAAATGACACTGTTGAACCCCAAACTCTCTGTAGCATGTCTAGGAAAGTCATCAAATAAGAAATCCCTGGCAAACGTCCGCAGTCTCTCCAGACCCTTCTGGCAGTTGTGTGTAATAAAGTTGTGGAAAGGAGCTGTTTTCAAATTGTAAATTCCTTTCGGGTATTAGCTCAAATATGCCCATTTGAGGGTCAACAAAAATGCTGCTGGTCAACTTCTGAGCACAGAAAAATGGGATGATTGTTAATATATAAGCAATTTAATTTTCCACACAAAATCCGACTGATTGATTGATTACCAAATACGTGAACAAATAAAAAATAAAAAAAATAATTCAAATTATGCTATTTCCCATATTGCTAAGGTGTTATTGCAGGTTGCCAGGTATTCGTTCACTCTCAGAAATAAAGGCACAAGAGCTGGGGTGGTACCTTTTCAAAAGGTACACGTTTGTACCTAAATAGTTTATTTTGGTACCGTAAAGGTACATTTTAGTACTTAAAGTGCACATATTAGAAGTTAATAGGTACAAAACCTATAGATCACTTGATCTAGAAAGCATCTGATGTGTACAAACATCTGACAGATGTCTGTAAGATGTCAGTTTTACATACATTCTAAATCAGAAACATCTTAAAGACATCTAATAGACATCTATTTGACTTCTGATAGGAATGGTCCTATAGACTCTAAAAATACATCTTACAGATGTAAATGCAGACGTCAAATAGACGTCTCCGTGATGTATATGTGCTATCAGGGAAGTGAACCTTTTGAAAAGATACCGCCCCAGTGACAGCTTTTGTACCTTCTCTAATATACATATACATCACGGAGACGTCTATTTGATGTCTGCATTTACATCTGCAAGACGTATTGTTTGCTCATCTGCAATTCGTCTATAGGACGTTTCCTATCAGATGTCAAATAGATGTCTATTAGATGTCTTTAAGATGTTTATGATTTAGAATGTATGTAAAACTGACATCTTACGGATGTCTGTCAGATGTTTGTATACATCAGATGCTTTCCAGATCAAGCAATCTTTAACAGACTTCTTGCAGACATACGTCTGCTAACTGGGTTTATTTCTGAGAGTGTGTGTTATAATAAAAATATTACATTTTAACAAATATATTATAGTACATTAATAAATCATTCTGAAAAATAATAAAAATAGCACTACCACTTATAACTTGCATAAAGTAATTTTATTGTGCAGTTTTGTCATTTTATCCGGGGTTTTTTTTTTACAGATTTTATTGTTTTTTTTTATTATTATTTGAAGTAGTACTTTACCTTAATTCGCCATCATGATGCCAGTGTGTTACATTTTAACATTTTATTTACATTTTGGTTTATAAACTTTAGTAATTTTTATAATTTTTTAAAATTATTTTTTTATTTCATCTTTAGTTTTAGTAATTTTAGTAACTCATCTTAAGCTAATAAAAAATTATAAAAAATATGAAATTAAATTTCAGTTAATGCTTTTTTTTTAGTTAACAATAACAACCTTTCTTTGTAAAATCTTATGTAACTATAACGTGCGTGTTTTCTTTATGCTTTAAATCACACGTCATATATTTATAAAGTGCTTTTGTGAGTGAAGTCTGAGAGACATTCATCTCCAGCAGCAGTTATTGTATTTGCCTGTTTCTTGTTTGTAACAGCAGCTGATCTCACTCAACTCAAAGCCGGTTTTCATCAAAATCTTGTCTGAATACTGGCCAGGATGATAAATCTGATTGTAGGCCTGTCTGTTTGAGGAAAATTAAATCAAAGTTTAAAGATACAGAGCGGCAACAAAATCACTTGAATAACAGCGCACCATTGTTTATCAGTTTACCCGACAACTATTTACAATACCAGCGCGATTTTGATTTTATGTCTGCTATTAAAGAAATAAAATCAAGGAAATTCTAAACAATTATATGTCGAGGAATCCATTTAAATTGTTTTTTATTGCATTTTTGTGAGTAAAAAAACAAGCAGACCACAGACGCTACTGTTGTTTGACACAGCAGAGATGTAAATCTCTGATTTTATGAGAAAATAATTTGTTTACTACATTTCTTTGGATGCGATACTGATACAAACACTGTCTGGATGCTTTAAAGTTTCCACGCTGACATATTTATGGCCATATACACATTTAATGACTCTGACAAATTAAATACACATGGAAGCTATCACCAATGTGTGATAAAATGCATGTTTGTTACATATGGATATGAATAAACAATCAAAAATAAAACCTAAAAAGAAACATAAAATCCTACTCTAAATAAAATAAATGCATTAAAAATCAATTGGTTTTGCATGCTTGGTTCTTTAATTATTTTAGATTCCTGCATAAGACATGGACACACTACAGTACAAAAGAATTACCCACCCATATATTTACTCTGTTCATGCAGAGATGAGTAACAATTCAAATTGACACACCTGTGCAAATATGTTCCTGAGGTCAATAAATCACACTAACGCTACAGCCAAAAACAAATGGACTTTGCACTGACTTGGCAGCATCTTTCTTTGCACATTAGTATAACATCTTACAGTCCATGTGCCTATGTTTAGCGCTGCTATTTCTAGCTTAGGAGGATTGCTGGACACTCCAGCCAATCTAAGATTAGAACCGCAGGTCTTTGATGTCATGTCCCTCACGGCCGTAAGCCATTTTCAACAGCCTGAGACATGCTTTTCACATTAGTTAGTAGGAAAAACCAATCCTGAAGGATGATGTGGATTCAAAGCCCAGTTCTCAGCCAGAGAGAAGGCCATGTACTACAGGAAGATAAGAATAAGCAACAACACTTATAATGTTGAATAATGTTCATTTAATTGATTTTCATTTAATTTACTTACTTTTTATTTGTAAGCTTACCATTATAGGCTTAATATAATGTAAATGATGTCTCTTACTGAAATATGTAGTAGAAAACCTATGAAGGATTTACGTTATTTAAAAGATCCACATAATTGTATACATATTTTGGACTATAGGGGATGCCATTATTTTGATGACATCAAATGGTTGCACTTGGTGAACTATTGGCACTACCTGTTGATATTTTTACCACAACACAAGTCAGAAAATAAAATACTGATACGATGATTACAGCTACTGAAAGAGCCTACAGGTGGCAATGGATATACGCGTAGGCTTAAATCAACCAAATGCCGTACCATCGATATTTCCCCACAAGGAGTCTAAATGCCTTCAGATATTGAGTGAAATCCGTGCTGAGAAACTTCTTCAGTGGCTGTGGAAACTCCGTCATGACAAGCATCGGCATGTTTACATTCTGCCAGGATGGCATCTAGCGTTTCTTGTCTCTGCCGTTTGTAAGCCCTTTTAGTAGCTGTGGTCGACTAAAAGCCTTAAAGGCATCAGGACTAAAGTGGAGAGAACAAAGACGTGGGTCTTTAGAAAGTTTTATTCGTCTACAGGCGCCTTCCCATTATTTTCTCCTCTTCTTATCGCTATAAGCACTGAAGACTTGCATCACTTATCTTATTGCCCTTTGACTGAAATTACAACTGAAAGCTGCACAAAGCTTTATCTTGCAATTCTGACTTTATAACTCTTCACAAGACATTAAATGATGGACTTGTGAGACAAATGTCAGAATGGTGAGATATAAATTCGTAATTGTGAGGAAAAAAAAACAATTTTACAGTTCTGACTTTAGAACTCTTCACAAGACAATAAGTGATAGACTGGAGTTGTGTGAATTATTGTGATGTTTTTATCAGCTGTTTGGACTCTCATTCTGACGGCACCCATTCACATCCATTGGTGAGCAAGTGATGTAATGATACGTTTCTCTAAATCTGACGAAGAAACAAACTCATCTACATCTTTGGATGGTCTGAGGGTTAGTAAATTTTTAGCACATTTTCATGTTTGAATAAGCTATTACTTTAAAACTTCACCAATTTAGTTATTGTTATCATCTTTGGTGTGCACAATCCCTTAAGCTTACTTTTTTTAAGAGAGATTATTATTTTTGGTAATCTAAATATGCAATATCCTGCAATTCTGACTTTTTTTCTTGCAATTGTGAGTTTACAACTGAAAGTGAATTTTCACTTTTTTTCTCAGAATTTTTGAGATATTAACCTGCAATTCTGAGAAATTAGGTTAGAATAAATAAGTGATATAAAATTGCAGCTGCGAGTTATTAAGTCAATTTTGCACAATATAAAGTTGCAACTGTGCATTAAAAAAAAATCGAAAAAATTCTGAGGTTTAATCTTGCAATCTTTCCCCAATATTTACACTCCCAATTTTTCCCCTCAGAGTTCGACTTCATAACTCGCAATTGTGAGTTTATATCTCACAATTCTGATTTTATTACTCTTCACTAAACATTAAGTGATGGAAAAATGTCAGAATCATGAGATAAAAATTTACAATTACGAGAAAAACAAATTAGAATTGCAAGTTTTTATCTTGCAATTCTGTCTTTATAACTCTTCACAAGACATTAAATGATGGACTTGTGAGAAAAATATCAGATTTGCGAGATATGAATTTGCAATTACAAAAAAAAGTCAGAATTGCATGTTTTTATTGCACAATTCTGACTTCATATCTCTTCACGAGTCAAGAACTGATGGACTTGTGAAAAAAAATGTCAGAATTGCGAGATATAAATTCGCAATTATGAGAAAATTCAGAATTGCACGTTTTTATCACACAATTTGGGCTTTATAATAACTCTTCACAAAACCTTAACTGATGAACTTGCAACAAAAATGGCAGAATTGTGAGATATAAATTCGCAATTGTAAGAAAAACTGTCAGATTTGTGAGTTTTTATCCTGAGTTTATAACTCTTCACAAGACATTAAATGATTGGATGTCAGAATTGCGAGATAAAAACAATTTTACAATTCTGACTTTATAACTCTTCACAAGACAATAAATGATTGGAGTTGTGTGGATTATTGTGATGTTTTTATCAGCTGTTTGGACTCTCATTCTAACTGCGAGATATAAATTCACAATTGCGAGGAAAAAAGTCAGATTTGCAAGTTTTTATCTTCCAGTTCCGAATTTATAACTCCTCACAAGACAATAAATGATGGACTAGAGCTGTGTGGATTGTTGTGATGGTTTTATCAGCTGTTTGGACTCTCAATCTGACGGCACCCATTCACATCCATTGGTGAGCAAGTGATGTAATGCTACATTTCTCCAAATCTGATGAAGCAACAAACTAATCTACATCTTTGGATGGCCTGAGGGTGAGTACATTTTTAGTACAAATTAGTACACATTTTCATGTTTGAATAAGCTATTACTTTAAAACTTAACAAATTTAGTCATTGTTATCATCTTTGGTGTGCACAACCCTTTAAGCTTACTTTTTTAAACAAGGTCTGAGAGATTATTATTTTTGGTAATCTAAATATGCCACAAATGGTGTCGACTGAACCTCTGCAGCCATAACATTTTACTTAGACAGTATATGGACAATATTACGTATACAGGCTGTGTCATTTATATATTTAATGCATTGTGTCATTTATAAGCACGCACCTGGAGGCCATTCTTATTGAATTGTTTCAGGTTCAGCTAACTGAATGAGCATGGAACTGCTCCAATGTTTGTTATGTAATCAGCGCAAAGCCCAGGAACATGGTTGTAATATGAAATAACACACTAATGAAGAGGTATCCAAATTGTCAGGCTTTCTTTCTCGCAGAAATCTGAGTTTACTTAAAGGATCAATTGAAATTGACCAAAGAGAGTGCAAAAATACACCACAAATTCCATTTTAAAATGTATCCTTAAAAATTATCCTCTGTTTCCAGTGGATATTCCAGCACAGTAAATTTAAGACACATTTGGTCGATGTTAGAAAAATATTTAAACCACCTCAAGGCCATAGTTATATTTTTATCCAAATATTTGGACAAAATATTTTATCCAGTATTTGGCAACTTGGCGTTCCTCAGTTCCTCCACAGAAAAGCTCAAATAAACTTGTCATTTAGCACATCATTTGTTTAGTCGTTTTTTAAAACTACAAATAACATTGTACTGGTAATACATAATATTTTATTGTTCAAAGATTTCTACTTTTCATCATCTAGCATTTGTTTTTGCACAAGACCACTAGCCTGATGTTACAATAACACTATTCTGAGTTGCAGCCAGATTTTCTTACATCTGTCAGCTGTTCAGAACTGTGTTGTGTCTGGTCCGCTCCCAAAACTAGCTATATTTGGTTATCAACCACCTCCAGGAAGCTATTTTAGGCTGTGGGAAAAGTTAGGCCATCTTCATTGAGAACTCGCGTCACTGTCTCGCTAATGGGAAAGACCCATATCATGGGAACGTGCTATTTCGGTGTTCTTTCTCCAAACAACTGCTCTGTTTTTGGAGTGGTACTCTTTGTTTTGACCCGGGAGACCGTTTAACACGTCATTGAAATGGTAATTGAATTGTGCATTTGACGTTAATTGTGGGGAACATAATTACGCGAGATGAAACGCTTCCACGCGAAGCCGCACAGA
Organism: Labeo rohita; assembly: GCF_022985175.1. Taxonomy (NCBI): domain Eukaryota; kingdom Metazoa; phylum Chordata; class Actinopteri; order Cypriniformes; family Cyprinidae; genus Labeo; species Labeo rohita. The sequence continues at coordinate 18,419,517 of NC_066890.1, read as the reverse complement.
ACAACAGCGCCTCCCTACGGAACAACAGATTGTGAGGTTGAACGTGACATTGACTCCATCTGCCGGTCATACCTGAGTATAGCACACTCAATAGGAAACCTACATGAATGGAAGGTTTGTGCGTCCATTTAAAATTGTTACACAGAAGACAAAAATATTGTCAAAAAACGGTTACAATCATAGTATATATTATTTTTTTTAAATATTAATTTTGATATACATTTATATTATATATACATTTCCCCACTATCACTGACATAGATCCTTTTACCATAACTGCCAAAAATAAATAAATAAATAAAAAAAAACAATTCAGGATTTTAACCCTTTACATGTCAGTTTGTTACATATTGCTACATATTGTACGTAATATAAAAAAAAAAAAATCGATATAAAATTCCACATATATATATATATATATATATATATATAATTTCCCATATGCTTAGCAGATTTATTTATTTATTTATTTATTTATTTATTTATTTATTTATTTATTATTATTATTATTATTATTATTATTATTATTATTTCTGTCTTTTCATCAGCAACAACATCAACATTAATTTTGATGCATTACTTTGTGCAGTGTCAGATTTAAAAGAAAACACACACTCAAGACAAAAAAATAAAATAATAATAATAAACAAATAAATAGTATAATAAAATAAAATAACATAAAATAAATAGAGTAAAAGTTTTTGAAGACTATTAACAAAGGCCATTTTGGCCCATGTTTGAAATGACAAAAAAAAAAAAATAAAAAAAAAAAATAATACATTTATCATGATTTTATTTCCATATAAAAAGTAAAGAAATTATTGTTTTACATTAAATTAAATAAAATTAAATAAAATAAAATTAAATAAATATAAGTTATTAACAAAGGCCTTTTTTTTTTTTGCAAAGGCTTGACATGATAATGGAAAAAAAAATAGTGGTGTATTTTATTCTGGATTTTGTTTACATATAAATAAAATAAAATAATAAAATAAAATAAAATAAAATAAATCACAAATGCATTATCACTAAATTTTATTTATATTTACATATAAATAAAATAAAATAAAATGAAAGAATAAAAGAATTGTGTTACTTAACTTATATGGACCATGTTTATAAGAAAAGAAAAGAAAAGAAAAGAAAAGAAAAGAAAAGAAAAGAAAAGAAAAGATTTTCTGGTATTTTCCACAAAAAAAATAAATAAATTCATTTATTTTATTCTATTATGTTAGTAGTTAGTAACCTTTTTTTTTTTTTTTGCGTATTGATTACTATTTGTATAACCACAGTTAAACTGTGGATGACCATGACTTAACTATAGTAACTGTGTCTTTCTTTCTTACTTTTTATAGTTAAACCATGGTTGATTTTCGTAAGGGGGTCTTGCTTTGGTGATCTGTTTTGGAGAATTTATTATGCATATGAAAACCCAAACCCATCTCATTAATTTCTGTTACACCGGCTTCCCGTGTTTCCCTGGGGATCTTCAGCGCCAACCTTGCACCCAGTAAAAGCGTGCGCTGGGCGCCTCACCCCAGGGGTTCACCAGCAAACCGGGTGCCAGTCCGTGCCGGTAAGACCGGATGCTGCACTACGGCACAACCGGAGCAGCAGACACGTCAAGTCCTTCGCGGGAATTGCGTTTAGCGTACGCAACCCGATTAGTCCTAATCACAGACTCGCCGAATGAAGTTTAACGGGGAATCTTCACCCGACCGTCGGTATTGAACCCACCTTTCCGTCCTGCAGTTACACACACAATGACTGATTGAGAGAGAGAGAATTACACTCATATGAGACTGAAGGCGCGAATCTTTAGAACGCTGGTCACTGTGACGTCACGAAGAGTGGCGCTGTTACTCAGGAGATCAAATAAACATTCTATTACCGTTTTGCTAAATACATTATACAGGTCTCAAACAGAAATACAGATAGTATCAAGACGCGATATTATTATAATTATTATTTTAAATAACTGTTTTCTATTGCAATATATTTTATGTATTCCTGCAATGGCAAAGCTGAATTTTTAGCATCATTACTCCAGTCTTCAGTGTCACATGATCCTTCAGAAATCATTCTAATATGCTAATATTCGCTAATCATATCTAATATTTGCTGCCTAAGAAACATTTATTATTATCCGTGTTGAAAGCAGTGCTGCTTAATATTTGTTTTGGATATCATGATATACTACCATTCAGAAGTGTTTTTTTTTTTTTTTTTAAATAGGTATTTTCTGCTTACCAAGCCTGCATTTATTTTATCCAAATTAGGGCAAAAGCAGTAAAATTGTGAAATATGTGTACTAATTTAAATAAATTTTTCTATTTTAATATATTTTAAAATGTAAATTTATTTCTGTGATCAAAGCTTAATTTTTAGCATCATTACTCAAATATTACTCATTACTCAGAACAAATATTGTTCAATCTTCAGTGTCATATGATCCTTCAGAAATCATTCTAATATGCTGATTTGCTGCTCAAAATCATCATTATCATTATTATTATTATTAATACTTAAAACAGCCAAGTAATTTTTTTCAGGATTACTTTATGAATAGAAAGATCAAACGATCAGCATTTATTTGAAATAAAAAAAGCTTTTGTATTTTTATTTATTTATTTATTTTTAATTATACACCATACCATTCAAAAGCCTGGAGTCAGTTTTTTTATTTTTATTTATATAAATTAATACAGTTATTATAAATATAAAAATATTTCAAAATTGTACTGTTTTGCTGTACTTTGGATTAAATAAATGCAGGCTTGGTGAGCAGAAGAAACTTCTTTAAAAACCTTACTATTCAAAAACCTTTGACTGGTAGTGTATGCAGCAAAAACTATGTTCAGAAGTATACTAATAAAAACCATTATACATAAATGAAAATAATTAAGCAGCCAAACAGTAAGAACTTCTGATTCCTGAGGGATCATGTGATACTGCTAATCAGTAATGATACTGAAAATGTAACTGCAATTTTAAAAATAAAACAGCAATGACAGTAATAATATTTCACAATATTACTGCTCTTACTGCATTTTTGATCAAACAGCTTTGTAAGCAGAAATAAATATTTTTAAAAAATCGTAATTAATCCAAACCTTATATATGCATAAAAATCACATGCATTTAAAGAAAATGTATTTACTCCTATTACATCCCAACATAACACTGTTTATACAAAAAAAAAAAAAAAAAAAAAAAAAAAAAAAAATGTACTAATATCTCAATGTTGAGTTAATGATGTACTTAATGTGCATATTCTGAGATGTTTTGTGGAAAAGTCTCTTCATGACAAATCAAAGATTTTATTATATAATTGAAACCAGCAGTCATTTAAAAAAGGTCGAACTTCAGGAATTTTAATGAGTCACAAAACATATGGCGCAAATGAACTGCCAATACGGATTTCCAAAACGTAAAACAAAAGGTCAGCTTGCAAAACAAACAGATTTACAGCTCCGTGGTTCCAAAAACAAAAACGTCATCCACTTAAAAGTCCACCCACTTCAAGAATTTAGAGTCCAAAACAATAATTCGGTAGGTAAGTGGTGTACAACTCAAGGAACTCATCCGACTCTCAGCGGTGGAGCCACTAACACAACTCCATCCCCTCGAACAAACAGCATGGGAATGTTCCGCTTTGTTGACTGCAAAACAAACATGTTACACATGTTAACAATACTTGATGGCTTAAATAAAATAAATTTGTACAAAAAGAAAATGAAGTGTCATTATTTTGGAAAAGAGGATTTGTTATTTTTTTATTTTTAAAGTGTAGACTGGTATTTGTTTTTATATACTGAGCAAAATTATAAACGCAACACTTTTGTTTTTGCCCCCATTTTTCATGAGCAGAACTCAAAGATGTAAGACTATGTACACAAAAGCCTATTTCTCTCAACTGTTGTTCACAAATCTGTCTAAATCTGTGTTAGCGTGCACTTCTTCTTTGCTGAGATAATCCATCCACCTCACAGGTGTGGCATATCAAGATGCTGATTAGACAGCATGATTATTGCACAGGTGTGCCTTAGGCTGGCCACAATAAAAGGCCACTCTAAAATGTGCAGTTTTACTGTATTGGGGGGGTTCGAAAACCAGTCAGTATCTGGTGTGACCACCATTTGCCTCACGCAGTGCAACACATCTCCTTCGCAAAGAGTTGATCAGGTTGTTGATTGTGGCCTGTGGAATGTTGGTCCACTCCTATTCAGTTGCTGTGTGAAGTTGCTGGATATTGGCAGGAACTGGAACACGCTGTCGTATACGTGATCCAGAACATCCCAAACATGCTCAATGGGTGACATGTCTGGTGAGAATGCTGGCCATGCAAGAACTGGGATGTTCAACTTCCAGGAATTTTGTACAGATCCTTGCAACCCGGGGCCGTGCATTATCATGCTGCAACATGAGGTGATGGTCATGGATGAATGGCACAACAATGGGCCTCAGGATCTCGTCACGGTATCTCTGTGCATTTAAAATGCCATCAATAAAATGCACCTGCGTTCGTTGTCCATAATATAGGCCTGCCCATACCATAACCCCACTGTCACCATGGGCCACTCGATCTACAACGCTGACATCAGCAAACCGCTCACCCACACGACGCCATACACGCTGTCTGCCATCTGTCCTGTACAGTGAAAACCGGGATTCATCTGTGAAGAGAACATCTCTCCAAAGTGCCAGATACCATTGAATGGAAGCATTTGCCCACTCAATCGGTTACGACGACGAACTGCAGTCAGGACGAGACCCCGATGAGGACGACGAACATGCAGATGAGCGTCCCTGAGACAGTTTCTGACAGTTTGTGCAGAAATTATTTGGTTATGCAAACTGATTGTTGCAGCAGCTGTCCGGGTGGCTTGTCTCAGACGATCTTACAGGTGAAGATGCTGGATGTGGAGGTCCTGGGCTGGTGTGGTTACGCATGGTCTGCGGTTGTGAGGCCGTTGGATGTACTGCCAAATTCTCTGAAACGCCTTTGGAGACAGCTTATGGTACAGAAATGAACATTCAATTCACAGGCAACAGCTCTGGTGGACATTCCTGCAGTCAGCATGCCAATTGCACGCTCCCTCAAAACTTGCGACATCTGTGGCATTGTGCTGTGTGATAAAACTGCACATTTTAGAGTGACCTTTTATTGTGGCCAGCCTAAGACACCTGTGCAATAATCATGCTGTCTAATCAGCATCTTGATACGCCACACCTGTGAGGTGGATGGTTTATCTCAGCAAAGGTGAAGTGCTCACTAACACAGATTTAGACAGATTTGTGAACAATATTTGAGAGAAATAAGCCTTTTGTGTACATAGAAAAAGTCTCACTGTGCGTTCACACCGCCGCCGGCGAGAGCGTCAAAGTGGCCGGAAGTCATTCATTTTCAATGTGAGCCGGCGGCGAGAAGCGGCGCGGCGCGGCGCGTTTTGGACGGTGTGGGCGTCGGGGAGAGTTGAAGTCAGGTCAACTTTATGGTAATGAGCTATGACGCGGCTCGGCGGCAACCAATCGGAATGTAGAAGTTCACCGCTTGAGAGGATTCCAGAGAACGCAGTCCTGTAAACTTTGGTTCCGGCCACATTAGTTCCCAAGGAAAATGGAGGAGAAGTTGATTATTGCTGTGGCGGGTTTCCCCATAATCTATGACGTGTCCCTGTTTGCGTACAGGGACATAAATAGAAAAAAATTATGCATGGACCAAGGTGTCTGAGATTGTTGGTGTTCCTGGTAAGTTGCTGATGTGCATTAACGTTATATATTTTTTTGTAAATAAGCGGGAATGCAGTTCATTTGCTCAAAACAACACCGATTTGACCAATTGCAACCAAGACGGTTTGCAATGTAGGCTGCACACAAATTCATGTTAATGTTAATTAAAGACCAAGGCTAGTAAATGTCTCCTATTATTTTGAAATTAGACTAACACTTAACCATGAACACAAAAGCCACACCACACAAATGGCTTTTAATTGGTTTATTTCGTTAGCAAACATGTAACTACAATTAAATTACATTTCTTATTTTCACGTTTAAAATATTTAATGAGGTTAACTTACACCCTACTTGTGGTCAGTCTGCACAAGATCGACATGCTTGTTTGCTTTGCGGCCGCTTTAAATACAAGACCAAGCGTTCGATCGTCAGAGCGTCAATGAATCTTTGCACAGCGTTGTTGGCAGCGCGGCCAGAGCGAATTTTGACGCTCTCGCCGGCGGCGGTGTGAACGCACAGTCAGATCTTTGAGTTCAGCTCATGAAAAATGGGGCGAAAACAAAAGTGTTGCGTTTTTAATTTTGGTGAGTGTAAATTTTTTTGTTGCTGCTGTTATAATGCTTTATATTTGTTGTAATTGCTCTTTATGACCTATATAATACTAATAATAATTTTAAATTTTCAGACTCAAACAAAATACAGATGATACTTACAACAGAATGACGTAAAACCAATTAGGATTCATTGTTTACATACAGTTTAAATTACAACATCAGTTACCTTATAAATCTCCTCATACGTTTCCTCATCGATTTCTACAGTCGTTACCGTCTCTTCAACATCTCCGAGGATCATGTTTAAGTGCTGGTCATAGGCCTAATGTAACATGAAAAAAAAAAAGAAATAATTCAACATGTGACACACATGACGCATATAGAAAATGATTTTTGTTAATAAAATTAAAATAAAATAAACGTTAACTGACTAAAATAATGTATACAAATAAAAAAACAACAATTCTCATTTCCATTTTATTTATCTTAATGTATTCAAATAAATAAAACTAAAGCTGGAATGAAAAATGAATGAAAACGACAGACATGCACTACCAGTCAAAAGTTTTTGAACAGTACAATTTTTAATGTTTTTCTCACCAAGCCTGCATTTATTTGAGTACAGCAAAAACCATAAAATTTTGAAATATTTTTACTATTTAAAATAACTGTTTTCTGTTTTAATATACTTCAAAATGTAATTTATTTCTGTGATTTCAAAGCTGAGTTTTTAGCATTGCTACTTCAGTCACAGAATCCTTCATAAATCATTCTAATATCCTGATTTGCTGCTTAAAAAACATTATTATTATTATTATTATTATTATTATTATTATTATTATTATGTTGAAGTTGATGTTTGTAGAAAGTTCAGAAGAACAGCATTTATCTGAAACAGAAATCTTTTGTAACATTTAAAATATCTGTATCATTACTTTTGATCAATTTAAAGCATCCTTGCTAAATAAAAGTATTATTTCTATATTTTTTTTAAATAAATGATATCATAAATGCTAATCTTTGGATCTTTCTATTCATCAAAGAATCCTGAAAAAGTACTCAATGTTTTTAAATACTGATGATGATGATGATGATGATAATAATAATAAATAAATAAATAAATAAATAAATAAATAAATAAATAAATAAATAAAATGCTTCTTGAACAGCAAATCAGAATATTAAAATGATTTCTGAAGAATCATGTGACACTGAAGACCAGAGTAATGATGCAGAAAATTTAGCTTTGACAACAGGAATAAATTACATTTAAAAATATATTCAAAAATATATTACTTTTGCTGCATTACAGATCAAATAAATGTGATGTGGTGAGCAGAAGATGCTAATTTAAAAACATTACAAATATTACTTTTCTGTAATAGTGTTAGTGTATAAAAACGAATAAAATGACAAAACCAAAATAATTAAGCTTTCACGAAAATTAAAATGAACTAAATATGAACAACTACAACAGTATTACGTTAATATAAATTAAAACAGATTAATTTAATTCAACATTATGCAGTACTTCAGTAGCAGTAGGGATAAAATCGGCACATTAGTAAACCCGGGCATCTGAATGAATAAATGAGTGTTTAATCTCACGTGTAGTCTGCCGCGCAGCTCTCTGTCGTTTCTCATCTTCACGTAGATCCTCTCATCCAGACTCAACCGGATGAGATCCAGAGGCTCTTCTACCGTGTTGGTGGTTTGTTGCTGCAAAGTAGGTTTCAGTCATGTTGATATTTCCATTATAATAATATATGAAAACCCGTCTGAGAGCTGCCGGTTATAAACTGCCTCGACATACTCGTGTGTTCAACAATGAAAACAACCGCTATAATTCAGCTCCGCGATTACCAAACTATTACAGATATACACTTAGACAAATAAAACAAAATAGCATACCTGCTCAGCGTCGTCCGCCATCTTTCAAAATGACCCAAAATGCTTTTCGCTTGTCTCCCACAAATCATTGGGCGGGAAATGTTTCCTCTTTAGACCAAAATGTTCCTCCAGAGGGCGCCTTACGGCCCAGAAAACTGAATGCGCCTTTGCATTTAAGTTTAAGGACGGATTTTGTCTTACAGGACAAATTTGGTGTAATATTTTACAACTATAAATTCTAAGGAAGGTGTAACTGACATATAAGTGAACATAAATCTTTCTAAAACACATTTTAAACAACATCACATCCACGTCCACTATAATTTGTATATTCCGATAACCCTGGTGAAAAAACCAGCATATGCTGGTAGGTATGTTTTGATGCTGGAATGCTGGTAGGTATGTTTTGATGCTGGAATGCTGGTTAGGTAGGTTTTGATGCTGGTTTAAGCTGGTCCTTTGCTGGTTCATGCTGGTCCTTGACCAGCAACATGACCAGCAAAAACCAGCAAAGGACCAGCTTAAACCAGCTAAGGAACAGCATAAACCAGCATCAAAACATACCTACCAGCATATGCTGTTTCTTCACCAGGGCGGTGAGAAAGTAACACCATTAAGGTGATTCTTCAAAAGCAATTATTTTTCACGTCTAATTGCAATAAATAAATAAATTAATTAAATGCAATAATGTACACTACACATCTGATTTGGTTTGTCAATTTATTAGAAATAGAAAAAGAAGATTAAAAAGAGTAACATTATTACAAATGAGTCTTTTCATACAAACGTTTCTCGTTTCCATTTTCATTTACAAGCTACATGCATTCATGCGGAGGTTGGGGGGGTTCCAAATGCCAAAATGTAATGTAAAACATCACTTAATTGTCGCTCACCAGTGTTGTGCAGTCTGGAGCCATTACTGTATTTTGTGTAGGTAGATCTGTGGTCACACAGTAATAAGGTCCTGAATCATCAATAGTGACATTATTTATAAACATATGAGGTTTTAAATTCTGATAAGCAGTGAGAAAGGTAATACCATTAAGGTGATTCTTCAGCAGCGATTCTTTTTCAGTATATTTTGATAACATCGTTTTCACATCTAATTGCAAAAACACTCGCAATAATGTACACTACACATTCCAGTTTGGTTTGCTAATTTATTAGAAATAGAAAAAAAAGATTAAAAAGAAAAGAAAAAAAAATATTTTCATACAAACACATAAAGCACAATATTCAGTAAATATCCGAAACAATTTAACACATTCAGTTTAACTGTGAGAAAATGGTTTAGAATAATGTTATCAACACCTTGGTTAGTTTACACTCTCGCAAAGGTGAGAATTTGTGGTTCATTGCATGTAACACAAGAAAAACCAGTGGAACTTTTTTTATAAGCATCTCTGAACACTTTACATGAAGTGAACTTAATGTGTTAGCCACAGGCAAGGGCGTTTCTAGGATTTGAAAATATCCTGGGCTGGTGACAAAACATCAGGGGCTAAAGGTGGTGGATGGGAGCTCGCATCATACTTAGGTAAGATTTTGTTAGACACAGGTGGGTGAACCTGGATCCTTCTAGGGAGGTCATAAATTTAATATATTTTAAAGTTAAATTCATTAATCTGGTGCACTTTGAGAGTTAAAAAATAAGACCTCCAAATTAAGAAAAAAGGTCGATGACCTGACTCACCCCTCTTCTGATACTCTAAAAAAAAAACAAAAAAAAAAAAAAAAAAACATCGGATTATGAACTGATGGTGTGAGCAAAGTCATTTTGTGTTTTCGATTTTAGTTCATTTGCCAAAGCAGTGGCACAAAACAACATTGTTACACTATGAAAAAATAGCAAATAGTAATCACTGCAAATAGCAAACAAAGTATTATAACTTATTAAAAATTATAAAACTTTAAAAAAAATTATAACTTTACAAAAATACATTACACTAACAAAATAATGTATTTAGAACTGTAACAAATATGCATTTGCACATTATATATATACACACACACACACACACACACACACACACACACAGGTGCATCTCAAATCATTAAAATATCGTGAAAAAGTTCATTTTTTGTTTAACTTATTTCAAAAACTGAAACGTAAAGTAAAACATTTCTAAAGTTTTTTTTGTTTTCATTTTGATGATTAGAGCGTATAGCTCATGAAAGTCAGAAAGTATCTCAAAATATTTGAATATTTCGTAAGATCAATCAAAGTATGGATTTGGAAAACAGAAAAGTTCTTTATAGTATGTTCATTTATGCACTCAATACTTGGTTGGCAGCACATATTACAGCAAATGACTTGCTCCTAGCACAAATTACAGCATCAGTGAAGTGTGATGTGGAATTGATCAGCCTGTGGCACTGCTGAGGCACTATTGAGCCTTCATATTGTCTGTATATTGTTGGATCAACTGTTCCTCATCTTTCTCTTGAAAATATCCCATAGATTCTCAGTGGGGTTCAGGTCAGGCATGTTGGCTGGCCAATCAAGCACAGTAAGATCATGGTCAGCAAAACACTTGGAAGTGTTTTTTGCACTGTGGGCAGGTGCTAAAGTCCTGCTGGAAAAGGAAATCAGCATCTCCATAAAGCTTGTCAGCAGATGGAAGCATAAAGTGCTCCAAAATCTCCTGGTAGACAGCTGCATTGACTTTGCACTTGATAAAACACAGTGGACCAACACCAGCAGACCTCACAACACCCCAAATCAGCACTGACTTCAGAAACTTCACACTGGACTTCAGGCAGCTTGGATTCTTGTCTCCAGTCTTCCTCCACACTCTAAGACCATGATTTCAGCATGAAATGCAAAATTTACTTTTATCTGAAAAGACAACTATGGACCATTGAGCAACAATCCAGTTCTTTTTCTCCTTGGCCCAGGTAAGATGGTTCTGACATTGTTTCTGTTTCAGAAGTGGCTTGGCAGCCCTTTTCCTGAAGGTGTCTGAGCATGGTGACTCTTGATGCGCTAACTCTGGCTTCATTCTGCTTCTTATGAAGCTGTCCCAAGTGTTTGAATCGGCTTTGCTTGACAGTTTTCTCAAGCTTGCGGTCATCCCTGTTGCTTGTGCACCTTTTCCTACTCAATTTCTTCCTTCCAGTCAACTTTGTATTTAATATGCTTTGATACAGCACTCTGTAAACAGTCACGCCTTTCAGTAATGACGATCTGTCACTTACTCTCTTTGATTGTCTTCTGGGCCATTGCCATGTCAGCAGTCTTCCCCATTAGTGTGGTTTTAAAGAACAAGAGATACCCAGAATTTATACTGTAGGGACGGACATTTAATGAAACTCAAATGTAAATATTCTAATGTTTTGAGATACTGGATTTTTGACTTTCATGAGCTGTAAGCTCTAATCATCAAAATTAAAACAAACAAATAAAAAACTTTAGAAATGTTTTACTTTACATATAATGAATGTAGAATATATGAACGTTTCAGTTTTCGAAATAAGTTACAAACAAAAAATGAGCTTTTTCACAATATTCTAATTATTTGAGATGCACCTGTATATATATATATATATATATATATATATAAGTTCAAATTATATCTAATTTGAAATGAAAATGAATGTCTAATGAAATACATCATGAGTGTATGTGTGCATGTGTGTTTACTTTATTTCTTCAAAATGGTTCTTTTAGGAACTGTTCACTGAAAGGTTCTTTGGGGAATCAAAAATGGTTCTTCTATGGCATCACAGCAAGAACACCTCTTTAAAACCTTTATTTTTAAGACAAATCTGCCCACAGAATGCATATAAAAACAACTAACTAGCAGGTTACGGAGAAATAATAATAGTAGCACACAGTATCAACCAAAATCTGTTTCCAAAAAGCTATGTTTTGGATTGTATTGTTTGGATTTCAGCCCAGCTATACATACAATATCTGTCTGAAAACCCAACATTTTAATCAAGCAGAAATCAAATCTGTATGTATTAAATGCACAATAATAGCAGCAGTCATTTCTGGCAAGTACCTTTAATTGTTCATTTCGCAAGCTCAAAAAGTCTAAATAGCTTCTATAGCTATAAAATACTTGATGAAAAGAATTTTAACAAATACAATGATAAATGTGACTAAGGTCAATTGTGGTTAAACATTGGTATTGCTATTGGCTTGGCTGGACTGAAACTTTTGACATGATGTGGGAGGGTCCACCACAGCAAACCCAAAAACAACAGGAAACCAATATGTCATGCATTGCTGTTTAAATTAACCTTCTTTAAATTGTCTTTTGGATATATATTTGCTGTTAAACATCAGGTTCCAATGTTGTTTTTGTAACCTATGAATTGGCTTTCATCGTATGGTCAAAAGTGTTCTGCAGAAGAAAGAGGCTGACAGGAATGGCATATTGTTATATTAATTATGCTTTCTCTTGATTTACCTGCACTAGGCTTAAGACTTATATTCAGTACTCTGAAGTGTTTAACATATTTGTTTTTCTTTTTTACTTTTAGTTATTTTATGGCCTTTTTATGTCTTTTTATTGAGATAGGACAGCAGAGAGACGACAAGAAAGCACTGGGCGGAGAGAGGGGAGCAGGAGTGGCAAAGGACCTCAAGGCGGGAATCGAACTCGGGTCGCCGCGAGCGCAATTGTGCTATATATCGACACATTACCCACTAGGACTGTGACAATAACCGCATCAACACATTACCTCAGTAATGAGATGCCGACCACGGTGTTGAGGTCATAAACGTCATCACGTTCATCATCGTTTTTATTTGGTGTACTGTTTATACACAAAAATTGGTTTTGGCCTACATATAATAGGCATACACACCCACCCACCCACACCCCTAATCCTACCCTGCGTTTCATATGCATGGCAAACTAAAATGCATCTATAGGTTACGTCTCTCATTTGGCACGAATACAAATGTTTCTCACGAATTTTTTTTCCTTTTTTGTCATTTATGGACATACAGATAAGAATAAGACTAGGGTTGTGATGGTGAGAACCCACTGGTTAATCAACATGTGACAGACAACACCGGTAATACCAGTAATACCAGTAATACTGGTATTACTGTGAAGATGTGGGGGGACGTTTGAGTTTTACTTTCACTTTCGAATTAGCTGCAATTCAGTGTCTAGCAATTGTTTGTTTTTAGTTTGTTTGAGTTTCCCCTCTTTTCTTCACTTTCCTTTGGTTTTAAATAGCTTGTAAAAGCGTCATGCACATTTTACTTTCACTTTCAAATTAGCTGCAATTCAGTGTCTAGCAGCTGTTTGTTTTTAGTTTGAGTTTTCCCTATTTTCCTCACTTTTCTTCGGTTTTAAATAGCTAGTAAAAGCATCATGCACATTTTACTTTCACATTAACTGCAATTCAGTGTCTAGCAATTGTTTGTTTGAGTTTTCTCTTTTTTTCCTCACTTTCCTTTGCTTTGAAGCTTGTTAAAGCACCATGCACATTTTACTTTCACTTTTAAATTAGCAGCATTAAAGTAATGTAAAAAAAAAAACAAAAAACAAAAAAAACTTTTATTTAAAAAACCTAATAAAATATTTTACCATTTTTACTCATGAGTTTAAAAAGTGTGACACCTTTGTACTGCTCAGCGTTGCTCTCATGGATAATTTATTTATAATTACTATATATATATTTTTTTTCGATATCTTTTGAGTTTAAATTATGGAAAACTTTTTGTCATCGTTTCTAACCCATTTTGTGTTTATATATATGGACTCACCTGAAAAAAAAAAAAGTCTAAAGAAATCAAAAGAATCAAAGTTTAGCACAACTCACAAGAATGTTGGGGTATGTTGAGCTAGGCTAGGTGAGAAAGGTAACACCATTAAGGTGATTTTTCAGCAGCGATTCTTTTTCAGTATATTTTGATAACAACGTTTTCACATCTAATTGCAAAAACACTCGCAATAATGTACACTACACATCCGATTTGGTTTGCTAATTTATTAGAAATAGAAAAAAAAAAAAAAAAATTAAAAAGAGAAGAAAAAAAGATTCTTACAAATAAGTATTTTCATACAAACACATAAAGCACAATATTCAGTAAATATCCTAAACAATTTTTTTTTAACAATTTACCACTTGTGAGAAAATAGTTTAGAATAAAGTCATAAAACACCTTGGTTAGTTAACACTCTCGGAAAGGTAACACTTTGTGGTTCATTGCTTTTAACATGAGCAAAACCAGTGGAACATTTTTCACAAGCATCTCAAAACACTTTACATGAGGTGAACTTAATGTGTTAACCACAGGTGAGAAAACAGTGCAGATGTAGCTTAACTATAGAGACCAAATTTGCCTATGGCAGGGGTGGCGAACTCCGGTCCTGGAGAGCCGCAACCCTGCAGAGTTCAGCTCCAACCCTAATTAAAACTCACCTGCCTGTTGCTTTTTAGTAACGCTTCAGACCTTGATTAGCTTGTTCAGGTGCGTTTGATTAGGGTTGAAGCAAAACTATGCAGGGCTGCGGCTCTCCAGGACCGACATTCGCCACCCCTGGCCTATGTTAACTGAAGAAAGTTAGCGAGACATCGATTGTTTCTTCGCCTGATTTGAAATGAATAAACATTTCAACATTTGACACTATCCTATTTTCATAATACTTTTTTGTTGAGTTGAGTGTAAATCACCATTTTTGCCTTTTGCCTTTGTCATTTTTTTTCTACAATTTTGTCTAATTTTGTAACAGCTTAATAAAATACAACATGAGTGTATGTGTGTTTACTTTATCACTGGAAATACATTATATAAGGAATACAGGTGAATTTCAATAAATTAGAATGTTGTGGAAAAGTTCATTTATTTCAGTAATTCAGCTCAAATTGTGAAACTCGTGTGCACACAGAATGCACACAGGTTCTTTTAATTGTGATGATTTTGGCTCACATTTAACATAAACCCACCAATTCACTATCTCAACAAATTAGAATACTTCATAAGACCAATAAAAAAACATTTTTAGTGAATTGTTGGCCTTCTGGAAAGTACGTTAATTTACTGTATATGTACTCAACACTTGGCAGGCGCTCATTTTGCTTTAATTACTGCCTCAATTCGGCGTGGCATGGACGTGATCAGTCCGTGGCACTGCTGAGGTGGTATGGAAGCCCAGGTTTCTTTGACAGTGACAGTGTTACTCACCAGTGATGTGTAGTCTGTGCCATTGCTGTATTTTGGAGGTGCGTCTGTGGTCACACAGTAATAAAGTCCTAAATCATCAAAAGTGACATTATTTATGAACAGATGAGGTTTACTTTGCACTCAATATTTATGTTCAAATTTCATATTGTAGTAATGAGGTGTAGAAACAGTGTGTCATTTCAGAACTGGATCTGGTAGTTTCACCAATTATCAGTTGACCTCATTGACATTACACCTACAGTTTACAGTCACACTTTGACCCAAATCTGCTAGTCGATCTAGCAATTGTTTGTTTTTAGTTTGTTTGAGTTTTCCCTCTTTTCCTTCGGTTTTAAATAGCTTGTAAAAGCATCATGCACATTTTACTTTCACTTTCAAATTAGCTGCGTATGGAAGAAAATTAATGACAAATGTCTTTAAAATAAAAAAGCATGATGAATTGTAATAACTAAAAAAAAAAACAATGAATTATCAGTGCTTGTGTTTTAATGCCTTGTATTTTCAGGGCTTGCATTTTCAGGTTCTGAAATTTAACACGGTATGACATAACATGGCCTTCATCAACAGCCGCTTGCGCCACCTGCTGGTGAGTGACTGATAGCAGCTGGAGATCGTGCATCGGTGCTCTACTGCTATTCCTGCAGCTCCCGGATGCAAAATGCTTAATTTTCTACCGAATTTGAACCACTGAATTTGTGGAAGCGAATTTGTAAAGTGAAATTAAATGGACCGAAATTTGCCTGTCGAATATTATGCATCATATCTTTAAACAGATTGAATATTTGGGAAGTGAATTCTAAAGGTATGAATTTACATGATATGAATTTTTGAATTTTTAGTTATGAAAATGTGTGTGAAATATTTTGAATTGAAATATTCACAGCTCAAATAAACAACTACGTCAAATTTCATAAAAAAAACTAAAAATGCAAGCCCTGAAAGTACAAGGCATTAAAATACAAGCACTCTTAATTTAATGCATTATTTTTGCAGTTAGTGCAATTCAGCATGCTTTTTTGCTTCAAAGACATTTGTCATTAATTTTCTTCCATAGCTGCAATTCAGTGTCAAGCAATTGTTTGTTTTTAGTTTGTTTGATTTTCAGTTTTTCCTCACTTTCCTTCGCTTTGAAGCTTGGTAAAGCACCATGCACATTTTACTTTCACTTTTAAATTAGCAGCATTAACGTAACGTAACAAACTTTTATTAAAAAAAAAAAAAAAACTAATAAAATATTTTATCATTTTTACTCATGAGTTTAAAAAGTGTGACATCTTTGTACTGCTCAGCGTTGCTCTCAAGGATCATTTATTTCTATGACTTTGTTTTTTTACGATATCTTTTGAGTTTAAATTATGGAACATTTTTTGTCATCGTTTGTAACCCATTTTTTGTTAGTTTGGACGAGTGTGTTTACATCCACGGACTGACCCGAAAAAAAAAAAAAGTCTAAAGAAATAGGAATCAAAGTTATTCAAAGTTGGTCATCAACCAAAATCTGTTTCCAAAACGCTATGTTTGGGAACCTATGATCACAATGATCAGAAGACCATTCAACAAAGCAGATATGAGGGTAAAAATCTGACATTGTGTGAGATTCGTCTCTGTTTGATTCTGGATTTTTGCAGTATATTCTGTAGGATATTATATGTTCAGTACTTTGAAGGGTTTAACTGTCACGCTTCAGGCAGGAACAGACTAACAACGACGTAATGAAACGAAATATCTTTAATAATACACAAGGAACACTGGAAACACAGGGAGGTAACGTTAACGTCCGACAAACGAAAAGGGGAAAAAACACGCTATATATACACACAGACTGATTACAAACACAGGTGCAGACAATGAGGGAGAAACCAAAACACACAGAGCTGCAGGGGGAAATGATGGTAGAAACCAACTAAAGAGTCCAGGGGTGTGACATTAACATGTTTGTTTTTTTCATCTGAAAAAATGTAATGTAAAACATCACTGAATTGTTACTCACCAGTGATGTGTAGTCTTGTGCCTTTGCTATATTTTGGAGGTGTGTCTGTGGTCACACAGTAATAAAGTCCTAAATCATCAATAGTGACATTATTTATGAACAGATGAGGTTTACTTTGCACTCAATATGTCTGTGAAAATTTCTTATTGTAGTAATGAGGAGGTGTAGAAAAAGTGCGTCATTTCAGAATTGGATCTGGTAGTTTCAGCAATAATCAGTTGACCTCATTTACATTGAACCTACAGTTTACAGTCACACTTTGACCCAAATAGTCGATCTGTTAAAGCCTCTGCAGCTTGACACATATGAGCAGATCTGTGAAATAAACACCAGACACACACACACACACACATGTTGTGTTTACATGTTTTATGGGGACATTCCATAGGCATAATGGTTTTTATACTGTACAAACCCTATTTTCTATCGCCCTACACCTACCCTACACCTAAACCTAGCCCTCAAAAAAACTCATTCTGCATGATTTTTAAGCCTGTTTCCTAATGGGGACCTCACAAATGTCCCCACAAGGTCAAAATTTACTGGTATTACTATCCTTGTGGGGACATAACGTGATAAATACCAGGTGCACACACACACACACACACACACACACACAAACACACGCACACATATTGTTTTTATACTGACTAAACAATATTGTCTAGCCCCTAACCCAACCCTAACCCAACCCTAACCCTAAACCTACCCCTTACAGAAAACATGTTTGCATCATTACACTTTCAGATAAACATCATTTACTATTTTTAATAATTTTTTAACATTGTGGGGACTGCAGGCTGGTCCCCACAATGTCAAAAATTTCAGGTTTTACTATCCTTGTGGGGACATTTGGTCCCCACTATGTAGCAAGAACAAGTACACACACACACACAAGAAAGTAATCTGCTTTATAATTGCCATAAAACATTGCAAATGTATTTACAAAGCACAGTAAATACTACTTTTCTGTATATTTATGAAGTACTCACAAAGAAGCTACATGGTCTTCGGGATGATAAAATACTTCATTTTGTTTTTTTGTTTTTTTTGCATGACTTTACAGATGAAACTTCCCAGAAGAAGAAGTTAAGGCAGGTTTGCTCAGACCACAGGTATATTTTCATACCTGTGCACACAGCAGTGTGATCCACAATAACACTTTAGCGATTTTATATTTAACTGTTAATCTTTACATTCCTGGCCGTCAGTAATTTGCATACGAAACAAACAGTAATCGACACAAACCTTTTTGAGTATGCATATTTAAATTACCCTGGATTGTATTTGTTTTACTTTGTGTAGTTTTGTTGATTTTGTTCAAACAATGTATTTGGCTAACAGACTATGCCAGGGGTGGCGAACGTCGGTCCTGGAGAGCAGCAGCCCTGCGTAGTTTTGCTTCAACCCTAATCAAACACACCTGAACAAGCTAATCAAGGTCTGAATGGTTACTAGAAAACAACAGACAGGTGAGTTTTAATTAGGGTTGGAGCTGAACTCTGCAGGGCTGCGGCTCTCCAGGACCGGAGTTCACCACCCCTGGCCTATGCTAACAGTATTTTGCTTCCTCCTGACATATTTATTCGGTTTAAGCAGATTTTTAAAATAGAACTGAACAGGAAGGGTGAAACTCTGGTATATTTTAAGCACATTTGTTTAATGTTTTTCCTGTTATGTTGACAGAGGTGTTTGTGATGTCAAGTGTTGTTGTGGCCAGAGACAAAGACTCAAATGCAGAGTTAGACACGCTTTAGTGAAGTCCAAAAACAAAAACCTACCCCATAGGAGTGAGCACAGCTAGTGTTGTTTTTGGCGGCCTGTTTTAATATTAGTTTTAGTCTAGTCTTTGTGTGAAGCTGTCGTTTTAGTTTTTATTAGTTTTAGTCACAATCATACTCTTTTCAGTCTAGTCAAGTTTCAGTCGACTAAACGTCTGAGCATTTTAGTCTTACTTGAGTCAGAATTATCCATGACTATTTTCGTCTAGTTTTAGTCGATGAAAACTGATGACAGTTAGTCTAGTTTTAGTCAATGAAAATTCTATTTTAGTCTAACAAAACTGGCTACAGTATTCGGCCAACAAGGGATGCAGTGTTGGGCACTTCCAAAATGTAATACGTTATATATTACTAGTTACTGTCTTTTAAAAATAATTAGTTACATTACAATATTACTGTCTCTGAATTGTAATGCGTTACACTACTTTTGAGTTACTTTCACCAAAATATCCACAGAAGTATGACTAGGCATTATAATATACCAAAATGTAGTTTACTGCAGCTCATTATTCATCCAGTGGAGGGTAATGAGGTAGGTCTATATAGCATAAAATTATAAAATCACATTTAGATAGGCTACCGGTATGTAGGTCTAAATTAACGTTATAGTTTAGATTAAACACAGATAAGCACAAAATCATTACATTTATAAATAATGCCGGTAAATAAAGCGAAATGTTATAATGTACAAACAATAAACACAATACCTAGCCTACAGACTATTTTGAACAGTTTTCGGAACAAAACAAGAATAAAATATATAAGTTGCTAAACAAGCCAAGACAAATTAGGCTAATTTAAAGCGAAACTGACAGCAAACGCGTTGTTCTCACGCAGCCTACCTCTCTCATTTGGCATGAACCCAATTAAATGTGTCCATATTCGCGATGTATTTGAATGCTATTATTTATTAGCAAACCAAGCTTTGTACTTAATGCGCGTAAAAACATCCTCACATTAGCAAATATGTGTTTGGCCCGACCTCAGGCTGAACGCCACGGATTGTACTACGCAGTACGCAATATTTTAATTAATCATTGTATATGTTTGGTTGACTGTATTTTATTCTGATAATGAACAGGCTGCAACGTTTGCAGTGCAGTATGCGTGTGCTTGAGGCGCCGGCGCGATCGAACAGTGGAAACAAACAACAACAAAAAATACTCAGTCATTTTTGGTCATACAGATCATTCGAAACTGCAGTGTGTTTGATTTTTATTTCTGTCATCTCGTTTTTCTTTCCGTGAACTTTCGACGAGCACCGCGCCACACAAACAAGAACTAAACTCAGCAGCATATAACTCAGTCTTTTCCTTTCGTTTTGTTAATCTGTTAATTAAGTTAAACATATTTCGCGTATTCATTCATTTTATATACAGACTATGATTTGATAAACAGATTTTGTTATTTTTAGTTTAACTTATTTTTTGTTGCTTGTCTACGTTTGTCCGCCGCATTCTTTCTCTTCTCCGACGCAGCAGCTCGCTCTCTCTCTCTCTCTCCGTTAGCTTAAGCCGCTTTTCCACTGTCGTACCGAACGGTTCTTAGAACGGTCAGGTACGGCACGGCACGATTACAAACCGTTCTCGGCCCAGAATTCTCGGCACGGTTAGACAACCGTGCCAAACCGTGCTAACAGAATGTGTGTGCTAAGCGAAGGGGGGTATTTAATCAAACTGCCAAGTAAACACCGCAGTAAAGATAGTTTGCGGTTTGATATTCGAATTTCTTTTGGCTATAAATATATAGTGCGCTGTCATAAACATGCAAATAATCCCGAATGTTGTTCTCCATGATTTATGAATTGTGGTGATGCTGTGCCTTTTGGCCGAAATCATTTTTTTTTTTTCGATGCGACTCTTAATTTTATAATGCTTATAGCTCCGAAAGTTGGAAACTTAGCAGACTGAAACCAGTGTCATCTTAAACAGCTTGATCTGTGAATTTTTTCACAGCAAAGCTCTTGTCCGTAACCCCCTTGGTAAGTCCGCTATAGTAAGGAATGTGAAAAATTACGCTCTTCATGTTTAACGTGTTTTACCATTAAACACGCAGACTGCTTGAGTACAAAACCATTGTTTTTAAGTCAAACTCGATTTGTGAAAACTTTCACAATCGCTATTTATTGCGTAACAGTGTTTCTTTATGCTCTGCTCTCTTTTTCTTCTATCATAATGTCACACGGTGCTGTTCCAGTGAATAACGGTTTTCCAAGGCCTTAGATAAATCATATACATCTCTAATGAACGTTTCACATACGAGGAAATGTTTCACGGTTTATTTTTTTGTCAGTTGATCCTTCCTGAGCCCTTATGTACTATTCTGATTTGTGAGTCACTAAAATCACTATTCTGATCTGTGAAAACTTTCACAGATCAGTACTGGTCAGCTGACCCTTCCTTGAGTCATGTATATCACTATTCTGATTTGGGAAAACTTTCACAGTTCAGTACTGGTCAACTGACCCTCTCCTGTTTCATGTACATCACTATTCTGACCCAAACTGAACTGTGAATTTTTTCACAGATCAAAATAGTGATGTTACTGACTCAGGGAAGCGTCAGCTGACCAGTACTGAACTGTGGACGTTTTCACAGATCAGAATAGTGATTAATATGACTCAGGGAAGGGTCAGCTGACCAGTACTGACCTGTGAAAGTTTTCACAGATCAGAATAGTGATGTTAATGACCCAGGAAAGGGTCAGCTGACCAGTACTGACCTGTGAAAGTTTTCACAGATCAGAATAGTGATTAATATGACTCAGGGAAGGGTCAGCTGACCAGTACTGATCTGTGAAAGTTTTCACAGATCAGAATAGTGATATACATGACTCAGCGAAGGGTCAGCTGACCAGTACTAACCTGTGAAAGTTTACACAGATCAGAATAGTGATGTTAGTGACCCAGGAAAGGGCCAGCTGACCAGTACTGACCTGTGAAAGTTTTCACAGATCAGAATAGTGATGTTAGTGACTCAGGGAAGGGTCAGCTGACCAGTACTAACCTGTGAAAGTTTACACAGATCAGAATAGTGATGTTAGTGACTCAGGGAAGGGTCAGCTGACCAGTACTGATCTGTGAAAGTTTTCACAGATCAGAATAGTTATGTTAATGACCCAGGAAAGGGTCAGCTGACCAGTACTAACCTGTGAAAGTTTTCACAGATCAGAATAGTGAGTAATATGACTCAGGG
Source organism: Labeo rohita (assembly GCF_022985175.1). Classification (NCBI taxonomy): domain Eukaryota; kingdom Metazoa; phylum Chordata; class Actinopteri; order Cypriniformes; family Cyprinidae; genus Labeo; species Labeo rohita. Next base: position 18,397,219 of record NC_066890.1, on the reverse strand, counting down.
AAGGGTCAGCTGACCAGTACTGACCTGTGAAAGTTTTCACAGATCAGAATAGTGATGTTAGTGACCCAGGAAAGGGCCAGCTGACCAGTACTGACCTGTGAAAGTTTTCACAGATCAGAATAGTGATGTTAGTGACTCAGGGAAGGGTCAGCTGACCAGTACTGATCTGTGAAAGTTTTCACAGATCAGAATAGTGATGTTAATGACCCAGGAAAGGGTCAGCTGACCAGTACTAACCTGTGAAAGTTTTCACAGATCAGAATAGTGAGTAATATGACTCAGGGAAGGGTCAGCTGACCAGTACTGACCTGTGAAAGTTTTCACAGATCAGAATAGTGATGTTAGTGACCCAGGAAAGGGCCAGCTGACCAGTACTGATCTGTGAAAGTTTTCACAGATCAGAATAGTGATTAATATGACTCAGGGAAGGGTCTGCTGACCAGTACTAACCTGTGAAAGTTTTCACAGATCAGAATAGTGATGTTAGTGACTCAGGGAAGGGTCAGCTGACCAGTACTAACCTGTGAACGTTTTCACAGATCAGAATAGTGATTAATATGACTCAGGGAAGGGTCAGCTGACCAGTACTAACCTGTGAAAGTTTTCACAGATCAGAATAGTGATTAATATGACTCAGGGAAGGGTCAGCTGACCAGTACTAACCTGTGAAAGTTTTCACAGATCAGAATAGTGATGTTATGACTCAGGGAAGGGTCAGCTGACCAGTACTGACCTGTGAAAGTTTTCACAGATCAGAATAGTGATGTTAGTGACCCAGGAAAGGGTCAGCTGACCAGTACTGACCTGTGAAAGTTTTCACAGATCAGAATAGTGATGTTAGTGACTCAGGGAAGCGTCAGCTGACCAGTACTAACCTGTGAACGTTTTCACAGATCAGAATAGTGATTAATATGACTCAGGGAAGGGTCAGCTGACCAGTACTAACCTGTGAAAGTTTTCACAGATCAGAATAGTGATGTTAGTGACTCAGGGAAGCGTCAGCTGACCAGTACTGAACTGTGAACGTTTTCACAGATCAGAATAGTGATGTTACTGACCCAGGAAAGGACCGGCTGACCAGTACTGATCTGTGAAAGTTTTCACAGATCAGAATAGTGATTAATATGACTCAGGGAAGGGTCTGCTGACCAGTACTGATCTGTGAAAGTTTTTACGGATCAGAATAGTGATGTACGTGACTCAGGGAAGGGTCAGCTGACCAGTACTGATCTGTGAAAGTTTTCACAAATCAAAATTGTGATGTAATTGAATCAGTGAAGGGTTAACTGTCCAAAATTGCTCTGTGAAATTTGTCACAAATCAGAATAGTACATAAGGGCACAGGAAGGATCAACTGACAAAAAATAAACTGTGAATCATTTCCTCATACGTGAAACGTTTATTAGAGATGTATATGATTTATCTAAGGGCTTGGAAAACCGTCATTCACTGGAACAGCACCATGTGATATTATGATAGAAGAAAAAGAGAGCAGAGCATAAAGAAACACTGTTACGCAATAAATAGCGATTGTGAAAGTTTTCACAAATCGAGTTTGACTTAAAAACAATGTTTTTGTACTCATGCAGTCTGCGTGTTTAATAGTAAAATACGTTAAACATGAATAGCGCCTATTTTTCACATTCCTTACTATAGCGGACTTACCAAGGGGGTTACGCACAAGAGCTTTGCTGTGAAAAAATTCACAGATCAAGCTGGTTAAGATGACACTGGTTTCAGTCTGCTAAGTTTCCAACTTTCGGAGCTATAAGCATTATAAAATTAAGAGTCGCATCGAAAAAAACTGATTTCGGCCAAAAGGCACAGCATCACCAGAATTCACAAATCATGGAGAACAACATTCGGGATTATTTGCATGTTTATGACAGCGCGCTATATATTTATAGCCAAAAGAAATTCGAATATCAAACCGCAAACTATCTTTACTGCGGTCAAGTACACAGCTGTTACGCTGCGTTCATAGCTAATGCATTGCTACTGTCAATAAATTTGTTATTTTTTAGAAAGGTTTTACCTTCTGTGTCCGTCTCCGTTGGCATGCATATCCCCCCAGCATTTGTTAACGTTATACCTGTCGTCGTCTTCTGTTTATTTAATTTATTTATTTATTTATTTTATTATTATTATTATTTTTTTTTTTTTCGTTAAGAGTTGTGTCCTTTTTCTCTGTTATTTAACGAAGTAGTCCCAAAAACAGAAATATCTGATCATCGTCCATATTGTTTAATTACAATTGCGTTAACAAGGCAACGACTGACGCATTTGTGTTTACGTTCCAAAGAGTTCCGTTTTATCAGCACCACAGTGGAAAATGAAACCATATCCGTGCTGACTGGCCCGGAACGGAACGGTTAAGCAAAGAGAACGGTTCGGCCCGATAGTGGAAAAGTATGGGATTATTTTTGTGCCAATAAGAATGAACGTAACTTTGTAAAACTGAACGTAACTTTCCAAGAAACGATCAAAAATATGCCACTGCAAAAGAAGAAAAACACAATGAAAATGAAAAAATGAACTCAGTCGCACGAATTTAACATGCTCTTCAAATATGCTTCATTCTTTGTTAATGATTTCAAAGAATCGTTTTCGCGAATCAAGGATTCTGAATGCGTTGCTACAGCTTTCGCTTACGCTTCGCAAATTTTCGTTTGCTGTTTTGGCACAAACCTCTCGCGGGGGCGGGCTTAACAGCGATCTACTCTGATTGGCTAATGAGCTTTTGATGGACAGTTGCTCTCTGACCTGGAATCACAGACGGTGACGTCAGTGGCGCGCATATTGCGGTGTGCAATACGTCCTGCTTTGTTTATATTAAGTATTAATGTTATTAGTATTTCACCTAGTCGTCTCTTAGTTTCTAAAGATGAGCTCCCAGGAGAGACACCGAGCGGCATCATCTTCCACCACAGCTTGTCCCTCAGGGTAGCTTGAAGTAAGTTCGTGTTGCTAAAGTAACGTTAATCAATAACATCGATAAAAGTTTTATTCATGTACAGTGTGCAACAGTTCTGATAGTTTCTATAAACAAAGCACGACGTATTGCACACCGCAACAACTTTCCAATATGTGCACCACTGACGTCACCGTCCGTGCTTCCAGGTCAGAGAGCAACTGTCCATTAAAAGCTCATTAGCCAATCAGAGTAGATCGCTGTTAAGCCCGCCCCCACGAGAGGTTTGTGCCAAAACAACAAACGAAAATTTGCGAAGCGTTAGCGAAAGCTGTGGCAACGCATTCAGAATCCATGATTCGCGAAAACGATTTTTTGAAAATCATTAACAAAGAATGAAGCATATTTGAAGAGCATGTTAATTTCGTGCGACTGAGTTCATTTTTTCATTTTCATTGTGTTTTTCTTCTTTTGCAGTGGCATATTTTTGATCGTTTCTTGGAAAGTTATGTTCAGTTTTATAAAGTTACGTTCATTCTTATTGGCACAAAAATAATCCCATAGAAAAGCGGCTTTAGTGTCAGTGGCACCAATCCAGGTGTTTCCAGGAGTTATTCATTCAGTTTCTCCTTTGTTGAGTGGTGTCGCACATAGATTACATCTGATTATGCATTCTTATTATTTTCTCTGATAAAAATGAATAAAACGGGAGTGCGTCCATCTCACACGTTGTCTCGGCAGTCATCTTAACCATCGAATTCCAGCAACAGGAAATAGACAAACTATTTTACACGCTGATTTTTTTCTGGTGCTGTTTTGCGGTGTTGGTAAATTCGCCACTTAATTTTGAGTTAAAATATGTTGTTGTAACTTGCGTTACTGAGATTGTAACGAGTTATAGTATTACCCAAATTTCATCAGTAATGCATTATATTACTATTACTAAACAAAACGAAATAACGTTATAACATTTCGTTTAGTCTTGTTTTGGTCAACGAAAATGAAGAGACATTTTAGCATAGTTTTTATTTCGTAAACCACAATGAGTCTCGTTTTTATTCGTCAACAATATTGCAATTATACATTTATAGTCATCGTCACATGACCAGCATTTATGTTGCGTCTCGTCTCATTTTCGTCACGTGATAAAGGTTCGTTGACGACGATATTTAGTCATAATTTTCGTTGACGAAAGTAACACTAAGCACAGCCATATACAGTATAGAGCATATTTAATTTCTGACAGGAAATGAATGAAAATAAAGCTATCCCAGATAGCACACGTACAGCTGCAAGATGTCTGTTAAAGATCTGGAAAGCATCTGCTGTGTACAAACATCTGACAGACATCTGTAAGATGTTCATTGCATGATGTTTCTTGAAACTTGTTGAGAAGCTGTTTCAGCTTCAAGAAACCCCATTACCCTGTGGTTTACATGCAACTCACTGCTAGTTTGAAACAAGAGCTGTAAAAGCAAGATCTCCATTCAAAACAGGACTTGACTTCATTTAAGTTTATTGCCACATCAGCTTCACAGGCTATTTCATGGCAAACAAAGATTATACAATACAATAAAAAAAAAAAAATAAAACGATTAAATAAATTCTTTTTTTGATTAAAAAAGATTCTTTACATTTACTTTTGAAAATAGTAAATTTAACAGTAACAGGTTTTCTGAGTCCGTCTTATAAAACAAGTCCTTAAAGGAGAAGTCCATTTCCAGAACAACAATTTACAAATAATTTACTCACCCCCTTGTCATCCAAGATGTTCATGTCTTTCTGTCTTCAGTCGTAAAGAGATTATGTTTTTTGAGGAAAACATTTCAGGATTTTTCTACATATAATGGACTTCATTGGTGCTCCAAAATGTAACCCAAGGAAGAAGTGTCTTATCTAGCAAAATGATCATCATTGTTTCCAAATAATAAAAATTTGTATAATTTTTAAGCACAAAAGCTCATGTAGCACAGGCTCTGGGATGCGCATTCATTTTAAACAAATCTTTAATGTGACTTGGGGAGTGATTCGTTCAGTCGCACATGCGCAACATCCTATTAGTTTCTGTACTGGAACTAGTTCACCTGTTTCGAGTCTTTGGGTTTTCGAGTCGTTCGTTCATCTTATGGGCCTGTCACGTAATGCTGATTTTGCTAAAATGAACGAAATGACTTGAAAAAAGATTCGTTTATTTTGCTGAACGAGACTCAAAGGTCCGAGTCAGTAAAATGATCCGAACTTCCCATCACTACTACGAATTGTCCTCAAATCACCACAAGTTCATCGTTTGTGTACTCCGGCTCAAAAAGGTAGAGTATGTCGAAAAACTCCATGTTATTTTCTCCTACAACTTTAAAATCGTCCGACATCGTTGTAGCTTTTAGTTTGTAAACAGCGTTTGACTTACTTGCACTTTCTTTGTCTTTGCACGTTCGATTTGTAAACACTGGGTCTGTAGTTCCGCCTATGTTCGGCGTGACCTTTCGACATGAATCAATAGTACGTGACTGCACATCCCAGAGCCTGTGCTACACCAGCTTTTGTGCCTAAAAAGTATAGAAATGTTTATTCTCCGAAAAAAATGACAGATCGTTTTGCTAGATAAGACCCTTCTTCCTTGGCTGGGATCGTTTAGAGCCCTTTGAAGCTGCATTTAGACTACATTTTGGAAATCAAAATCCGGGGACCAATAAAGTCCATTATATGGACAAAAATCCTGAAATGTTTTCCTCAAAAACCATAATTTCTTCACGACTGAAGACAGAAAGACATGAACATATTGGATGACAAGGGGGTGAGTCAATTACTTGTGAATTGTTGTTCTGGAAGTGGACTTCTCCTTTAAGAGTTTGTCTTCATTTAAAACAGGAACAGGAACAAGACAAGAGCATTAATATAATCTAGCACACCATACTATATCTAATACAATGCATACTTAGAAACAAAACAATTCATAAAGCAGCAAATATGTACATGTTAACAAAACAAAACAAAAAAAAGAAAGAAAAAAAAAGATTACCCAAATAGCACATATACGCCTGGAAGATGTCTGTCAAAGATTGCTTGGTCTGGAAAGCATCTGCTGTGTACAAACATCTGACAGATGTCTGTAAGATGTCAGTTTTACATACATTCTAAATCATAAACATCTTATTAAGACATCCAAGAGACGCCTCTTTGACATCTGATAGGAAACGTCCTATAGATGTATTGCAGATGAGCAAACACTGTAAACAATGTGTATACCAGATGTAACTGCAGATGTCAAATAGACATCTCTGTGATGTATGTGTGCTATCAGGGTAGAGCTTATAGCTCATGAAAGTCAAAAATCCAGTATCTCAAAATTTTGAATATGATTATTCTACATAATCATGCTAAATACCTATATAAGATATAGATGTTGGCAGTTAATGTTGGTAGCCTGTTGTTTCTATCCTGTTGACTAATAATAATAATAATAATAATATTAATAATAATGATAATTAAAACCAAATTACTATTACTTAAGCAGGAATACATATATAATAATAATAATCATAATCATAAAATAAAATCTTAGGGCTGGTCTCACAGACAGGGCTTAGATCAGTGGTTCTCAAACTGGGGTACGCATATGATAGGATGCCCACAAAGTATGCTGCTTTAGCAAATCGCGCTGCTATTCATTGTATCTTTAAAGTAGATTTGTAGCACTTAATAGCATGAAGAACAAATATTGTCATAGACTGCAAATAAAGATCGATTTAAGAAACTCTCTTCGATACAGAAACATGCCCTGTGCGAGTTATTGTTTTTCCATGTTTAAAATATGAAAAACAACACAATTTTCTCTGAATATCCAAATGATTGCAAATGTTGATTTTATGTAACAGTTCAACAAAAAGGTAATATTAAGTGAACATTTTAGATTTTAAATATAGCCTACATTTTAAACACAATATTGTCAATATTGTTTGTTATATTGTACAACAAAACAATAGTTTCAATGTAATCCACAACAGAACTGGTGTGCGTCTCCAAGCAATGGTGGTGTTTAGTTCATGAAGGAATCTGCAGATTTAACGATTCGGAGAGTCAGTGATTAATAACTTATTCATAACTACAGCCGCCTCCTTACTGAATGAATAAATGAATGAATGAATGAATGAATGAATGACATGAAGTATAATTTCATTTTTCCATCATTTTTTACTTTCTTGAGTATATTAATAATACACTTAATAGAATTTTAAGAATATGACATAAAAGATAACATACAATTAATAAGTCTAGAAAAAAATGTTGCCTCTATACAGGTAAAAAAATGCATCTGTAAATCAATTTAAGGGTTTAAGGGGGCAAAATATCCTTTAATGGAAAAGGTGTGACTGCGGTCTAAGTGGGGGTACTCAGAAGAATGTTAAATGCCCCAGGGGGTACGCCACTGTAAAAAAGTTTGAGAACCACTGGCTTAGACTAAACCAGGATTGGGCCAAAGTTCATTTAGGACATTAAAGTAATTTTTATAAACATTCCTTAGAAAAAAAAAAAAAAAAAAAAAAAAAAAACATTACTGGTGTGCATCTTGAGACAAAACAAGGAAACAGGAGACACATTTCAAGATCAATCAGGGCAAGTTTCTTTTATTGAAACAGCTCTGATTTACATTTTAGTCTGGGACTATTAAGGTCTTTGGGTTTATTAAGCCTTGTCTGTGAAACTGGTTGTTGAAGTTATTTTATTTCAACATTTCTCATTTTTATTTCGTTTGTCTTTATGTACTAATATACAGTACTGTGCAGAAGTCTTAGGCCACTAGTATTTTCACCAGCTAAAAAATGGTTTAAAGTAAGTTATTTCTATCTTTTACTGTAGTGTGTCAGTAAAAAAATTTCGGTTTACATTTCCAAACATTCTGTTTGCCATTAATTGTAATAATCTAGTGAGATTTTTGTTTGCACAAGGAGTCTGACAACAGCCAGTGCTCCACACTGATCTGATCTCACCATCATCCAGTCTGTCTCTGGAATGACATGAAGAAACAGAAAAACTGAGACAGACTAAATCCAGAAGAACTGTTTCAACATCTCCAAGATGTTTCAAGTAACCTACTTGCAAAGCTACCTGAAAAACTCTGCACAAGTGCACATAGGGCAAAAGCTACTTTAAACGCAAAGGATGGTCACATCAAATGCTGATTTATTTTAGTTAATAGAAGTTCATTGATAAAGAAAATCTATTTATGACATTGTTTTTGACAGCATCCTCATTTTATGTGCCTAACTGCCTAAAAATGTTAACAGTACTGTAGCTTTGTAGGTATAGGTCTCTTAAAGCATCTTGGAGATGTTGCCACAGTTCTTCTGGATTTAGTCTGTCTCCGTTTTTTCTGTTTCTTAAGACAGACTGGATTGAATGATGGAGAGCAGATCTCTGTTTGCACAAGGAGTCTGACAACAGCCTGTGCTCCACACAAAAAATATCACTGGATTATTATAATTAAAGGCAAAATGAATGTTTAGAAATGTAAACAGCTATTTCCTACTGACACACTACAGCAAAAGACCGACTTTAACTGACTTTAAACCATTTTTAGCTGATGCAAATACTAGTGGCCTAAGACTTTTGCACAGCACTGTAAAACAAAATAAAACTGAACTAATTAATAATAATTAATGAAAAAATATACACATTTTTGAAGACAACATTAATAATAAAAAAAAATTAAACATTTAATAAACTTACTTAAAATGAAAACAATGACAAAAAAAAAAAAAACTACCAATGATGCTAAAATAACCCTGATATAATTAAACATTGAGCCAGTATTAGAAATGTTTAATTTATTGACTTAAACGTCATTAGCAATAACAAAGATAAAAACAGATTCATTTTGTTTAACATTTTGTTATTCTGCATTAAAAAAGTGATATTTATGAAATCTGCACATTAGTAAACCCGGGCATCTGAATGAATAAATGAGTGTTTAATCTCACGTGTAGTCTGCCGCGCAGCTCTCTGTCGTTTCTCATCTTCACGTAGATCCTCTCATCCAGACTCAACCGGATGAGATCCAGAGGCTCTTCTACCGTGTTGGTGGTTTGTTGCTGCAAAGTAGGTTTCAGTCATGTTGATATTTCCATTATAATAATATATGAAAACCCGTCTGAGAGCTGCTGGTTATAAAATGCCTCATACTCGTGAGTCATACCGCTATGATTTAGCTCCGCGGTTATCAAACTATTAAAACACTTACGTACATTCAACAAAAATAGCATACCTGCTCAGCATCGTCTGCCATCTTTCACAGTTACCCAAAATCATTTACGTTTTTCTCCCACACATCGTCGGACGGAAAATGTAACTGTTTCCTTAGACGAAATTTTCCTACAGAGAGGGCGTTTGGTGCCTCAGAAAGCCGAATCCGCAACTGAGTGTCATTCAGATCTTAGAAAGTTTGTGTCTTATGTGAGAAATGTGCACACTAAATACTAACATTTACATTTATTAGTTCCAAATACATGTGGCTGACACTGTAATCAGCTTAACAACTCTCTCTAAAAACGCTCTAAAAAAAATCCTTATCCAGTAATCACAAACGTCTGTGATTGGTCCAATCTGAACCACCGCTGGAAAAAGTAACCGGTAACACGTGATAAAGGAGTTTTCCGCTATTTACGCCTGAATAATTTCACAAAGAAAAGTTAAAATAGATTCAACATTCAGACTTGATGAATTAAACATGAAATTAATGAAATGAAATTAAAAGAATCTTGCACCCACATACCCTGGCTAATTGTAAAGCTCTTGTACTCCGTTCATGTCTTCCTGTCCAATACCATGCATATATTGTTGCTAGTTTTTAAATGCTTGAGGCTTACATATTAAGCAATCACATGTTGGAAAAGTGGTGATATTGCTTTTGTTCTATGAACAAATCAAGTAAATATTTCTGTATCACCACTTAGTTATTACAAATTGGTCAATACAAATTAGGTTCTAGAATACACCCTGGTGAAAAAAAACAGCATATGCTGGTAGGTATATTTTGATGCTGGTTTAAGATGGTCCTTTGCTGGTTTATGCTTGTCCTTGACCAGCAACATGACCAGCATAGACCAGCAAAGGACCAGCTTAAACCTGCTAAGGACCATCTTAAACCAGCATCAAAACATAGCTACCAGCATATGCTGTTTTTTTTTTTACCTGGGCATACACTGCCCTCCAAAAGTTTGGAAACACCCCTGGCAAAGTGTGGAGGGCGGTGTATGTATTCTATGTGAACTGTTATACAGGCTAAATATGAATATATATATATATATATATATATATATATGAAGAGTTCAGATGCAAAAGCCTCTAAATCCATCTGACGTATTTCTTTAAAATGAGCATTTCTTTCTGGCTGCTTTGTATAGGTTTCTATGTAAGTACTGGTACTTCTGATTGTGCTGAGGCTGCAATTTACCAATTTCGAAGTAAAAGTATTTGATGGACGTATAATATGTGTCTGGAGCATTCACTCAGTATCATTATCTAAAAATGACCTTTCAGTGTACATCCCCTCTTTTCATGTAGGTGAAACTTTGTGGTTCTTTTCTTTCTTTCTTTTAAAAAGTCATGAAACCCCCTTTTTCAGAACTGGTTAGTTCTCACGACAGTTTTATAAAATGCTGCGAAAGTGGGTGTGGTGCGCTGTGGAGCGGAGGGGGAAGAGGGAAGAGAGTCAGCTTTGGGTTCAGACAGTTTTATTTTGCTCCCGTTGAGTTAACAACACAAATAAATGCACAGCCATTTGCACTCTGCATCGAAAACATATATATGAACATGCTGTTGCACCTCTGTTAACTTTTAAGGCTTATTTTGTGCCATTCCTAGATAGCACATGTAAATCTGCAAGATGTCTGTTATTGATCTCTTGATCTGGAAAGCATCTGCTGTGTACAAATGTCTGGCAGACATCTGTAAGATGTCAGTTTTACATAAATTCTAAATCATAAACATCTTAAAGACATCTAATAGACGTCTATTTGATGTATTGCAGATAAGCAAACAACGTCTTGCAGATGTCAAATAGACATCTCTGAGATGTACGTGTTGTATCAGGGTTTATAATCCTTTTGATGTATTGCGTCAAGAAGTTGTAAAAACCGCTATCACACTTACTATATGAATGTATGTATGTGCCAAACTCCTACAAAGCAAACGAAAACAAACACTCTTCTTTGATCCTTGGTCGTTTCTCTCAGTTAATATATGCAATCTCACAGTCTGAAGTGTCGATCATAGCCAATCCAGTTACAAGCTTGTTTACCCAGTGTTTGTTTCAGTGTTGTTCCTTCAGTGGAACACAATATTTCAAATATATTGTTTTATACAATAAAAGTGGTGTTTAACTTAGACAGCAAAGCTCTGAGGGAATTTAATCACCAATAAAATACCATAAACTGTTCTCCCTCCAATATAAACATAAAGTTTGGGGTATATATCTTTATGTGATAAACAGACACTCCTCTCCTACCAGCTCTCAAATCTAATGTATGAGACCCAGTGGAATTTGAGATAATTTATTTGAGTTTTGAAAATTTATTTTAGAAGTAAACATTGAGCACACACTATGCAGTGTGTATTATAACAGCTTTAAAGGGGTCATCGGATGCCCATTTTCCACAAGTTGATATGATTCTTTAGGGTCTTAGTGAAAAGTCTATAATATACTTTGGTTAAAAATTCTCAATGGTTGTGTAAAACAACACCCTTTTTACCTTGCCAAAATCAGCTCTGCAAAAATCATCTCTTTCTGGTCGAGGCTGCTTTAAATGCAAATGAGCTCTGCTCACCCCGCCCCTCTCTTCTCTCTGTGGAGTGACGAGCCAGTTTACTTCAGCTGCATTTAGCCGCTAAACTTGCTAACTAGCACTTTATTAGGAAAGGCGATCACAAAGATTCATAAAAAAACCCTTAAACTCACTTCTGCTGTAAGTGAAGCTGGATCATGTATGATTCGCGCAAATACAGACAGATATATGTAGATCGGGAGGCGCATTCCCTTCACAAACAAGCGTAATCTACTGCATCTTCAGCAGCTCAGATGTCGGGAGTAAATGACGACCACTATGTTCATTATTACATCCAGCAACACAACACCTCAATCACTCAGTCGGAGATATTCTTGTCTAATTTACATCCCTGCTCCGGCATCGAAACAGAGGTCGGACTGTTACAGCTGATCTGAGGTAAGATGCTCATGTCAATCAACTATCGTGGGAGCGGCCTCTGTGGGTGTGACGCCACAATGACAGGCATCTGAGAACGGCTCGATTTGAAAAAGGGAATATTATTTTTACAGGTTAATTAAAAACCACTGCATGTATTTTTATCATTATAAGGTAGATTTGTACATACACTGACAACACACATTAATGTTCAAACAACATGTAAAAGTGAACTTAGCATCTGATGACCCCTTTAATGAACAAATGTAACGGCATGTGTACAATGCACAGAGACATGCGATGTGTCACAAAAACACACATTTCATATATATTGAAATATATATTACAAAAGGGATTTTGTAATGTCAAACTGGCTGTTAATTACGAGGTTACTTAACAAATAAATAAATATTGAAGTGAAGTTTGTTTATTATGCAAGTAAAATAAAATCCAGAGTAATGACAGACAATAAATAAGCACAGCTATGTAGGAAATCAGTTTAATGTTCATTAAACAAAGACATCTGAACACTGAATTGCACTCAAGACAACTAGGAAGTTACACTGTAAAAAAAAAAAAAAACAAAAAAAAAAAAAAGTTGTTTCAACTTAAAAAACCAAGTGTTAATGTTGCCTTTAAAATTTTAACTTTAGTCAACATGAAATGTTAAGTTGTCCTACATGAAAATGTGGATATTTGAGTTAAACATAATATTTTAAGGCAGCATGAACACTTTATGAACATATACACAAAGTGTATCATAAATAACTTTGTTGTTCTGTTGTTTAACTTACAGCCTATAGCTACAACATCTGATTGCAAACTCAAAATTTTTCAAACACCAATCAAATCAAAACTTATTAACATTATAGCATTAAGCAGTATTTCTGCCAATGTAATTGTTCATTATGCAAGCTCAAAAAAATAGGAATCAAAACACAGAGTTAACGTGACAAGTTATAACATTTAACTATGTGACATCTAAGATAAATATGTGATAAGCACAACTTACAATTCACATGAACGCTCATGCTATACTAAATGAAACCCCAATCCTTGGGGTCAAAAACATATAGTGAGCTAAATATGCTGATGAAAGGGATCTACACATAATGAAACGAGAAATGAACTAAAAGGGTCAGATGCTATTATGTATTACTCATTCTGGCCGCTCTAGAAGTGCATATGTGCTGTTAATTTCACGAGGCTGAAACCTTGTACATGGTGTGGAAACGTCTGCTGTAGTGAACTGAAAAAAAAATCAATAGTACCATTTAATCTTAATGCAGATGTGAAACAGCATGAAGGTGAATGAATGAGAGAATTTCATTGTGGTGTTAACTATCTCTTTAAAGGGTACATATTAGTATCTTAAGTCATTTTGATTGTGTTAATCTTAACTGTTTTACCTGCACTTGGCTTAAGATTTGTGGTTGTTCAAGATCCAGAACTTGAGGCTGTTGTAGATGAGGATCTTGAGATCGTTTCAAGTCGTCTCTGGTTCTCTTGCTTCCAAGAACAAACACCTTTACTAGTCCTTAAAGAGACAGTGAATTCAGATTTAACATCAAGTCTTCTCATTTTTAGAAACAGAGAAACACATTTCAAAGAACTCACCTATGATCACAATGATTAGAACTCCATTAAACACAGCAGATATGAGGATAATAAGCAAATGAGACTGATCCTTCTCAATGCACTTCACCACTGTATGATTCCCCACAGTGTAATTCTTGCTATCTAGATTTAGAGTTGGATCTGTGCAATCATTGGAAGGGTTTAATATTAATATTTAATATTTTGTGGCTAACAATGATTTAGTGTTTAAGTTGGTGATCAGTGAATGGTCACTCACCAGTGATGTGTAGTCTGGTGCCATCGCTGTATTTTGGAGGAGAGTCTGTGGTCACACAGTAATAAAGTCCTAAATCATCAAGAGTGACATTATTTATGAACAGACGATGTTTACTTTGCACTGAATATTTTTGTCTAAATATTTTATTGTAGTAAAAAGTAGCTGAAGTTGTGGAAGTGCGTAATATCATAAATGGAGGATCTGGTAGTTTCAGTAATAACCAGTTAACCTCCTTTACATCAACATCACAGTTTATAGTCACATTTTGACCTAAATCTGTTAGTTGGTCTGTTAAAGTCTCTGCAGATTGACACCATATGAGCAAATCTGTGAAATAAACACCACACATACAAATACTTAAATATGACTGTACAATTAGACTTTATGAATCAATATAGTTTACAAAGCTCATACAAAAACATTCATAAAGTATAATAAACTTACAAAGATGAAGCTGCATGATCTTCATGATGTTAGAACACTTCAACATGATGCTGTGTAGATTTCTGCTGTTTGAAAGCAAACTTCACCCCAGAAGTTTCAAGTGGTAAATTTTAGCCACATCAAGAGGAAGTTGAAGTCAAGTTTGCACTGCAGCAAATTAGATTACAGCATGAATTCTTTTATGGTTGTGTGTTAGTTATCAATTGTTCTCAACTGGTTTTACTTCAGAATCCAGATTTTACATCGAACATCTAATGGAACGCTATACTTTTCTACTTTTTTTTTTTTTTTTCTTGCATACACTGTAAAAAATAAAAAACACAATTTGTTGAGTCATCTTAAAATAAGTTGTTACCCTGCTGCCTAAAAAATTTAAGTTTAGTCAACTCAAATACATTTAGTCAACTTGAAATGTTAACTTGTGCTAAGTAACAACTTAACAGATGGGTAAGTAACCCAGCTGCCTTAAAATTTTAAGTTGCTTCAACTCAAATAGCTAAATTGTCACTTCATATAATTTAACATTTCTAGTTGAATAAACTTTGTTTAAGTTGACTGAACTTAAAATTTTAAGGCAGCCAGGTTACAAATTATTTTAAGTTGACTCAACAAATTGTTTTCTACAGTGTAGTAGTGTATCAGATTTTCACACCTCCACTCTATTTGTTGTTTCAACCCAACTTTGGGTCAAATATGAACTAACCCAACTGCTGGGTTAAATTTGTTAAGTTTAATTTTTAAACCAAAAGTTGGGTTAGGCTGGCTGCACAGTACAAGATTTTAAGGCCAATTTTAAGACTGATTTGGACCACCAAAATTGGTTCAGTTTGAGGCTTGACACAAACGTTTTTTTTTTTTGTGTTGTTGTTGTTGTTGCTGTTGTTTTTTTTTTTTTTGTCACAAATACTACACACACTAAAAAAAAAAAAAAAAAAAAAAACAAGTTATAGAAACAAGTTTCACTCAGAAATTGCTAGTAAATTTCCCAAACAATTACAAAGAAACAGCAAGTAACACACTGAATTAAATGAGAAATTCTTAAGTAGAACACCACTTAAGGTTCTTGGCCTCAAAACACTACTTACTACTAAACAGACTTTACAGAATTGTGACGTTGTGAGGAATCAATAATGGCCTCCAGAGGGCGGCAAATGTTTGCTACAAAAAATTTAGCATTTGTTCAATAACACACACTGCTATTCAAATCTGTTTTATACATTTAACATTCTGACATCCACCGTGATAATGCAAGTGGTTAAAGTGAAAGCCACATCAAGAAACAAAGCTCATCACAATTAGATTGGCCACAAGCATAAGTATATACTAGTACATAAAAGGTGCACAGAGTCATGCACACAAACACAAAACACCATCATGGTAACCCACAATACTTAAATAATGCAATAAACGTTCATTAACATATTATTCAGGTAACATAAATCCCTAAAGTACATAACTGTTAACACACACACACACACACACACACACAAAAAAAAAAAGATTATTTAAACAAAATACTTTCAAATGTGTAGTGTCATGCAGAGAATTCTGGGAATATCAGTTAACAGTTTTCGACTGTAAATTTTACATTTTTTACTTCTAAAACAGCATTTTACTGTAAAATTACATGAAATGGTTAGATCTTTTACAGTTTTTCACTGTATTTAGTATGGGAACTTACTGTTATCCTATTAACAGTTTTTTTTTTTTTTTTTCTGTAGTGTTTTTACAAAATTTTACAGTTAAAATTACACTTATTTTTTACAGTGCAGAAACTGCACTAAGTGCAAACAGCAGTAGATGCTATTTACAGTAAGTGAAAATTTAGATTGTACTTACACTATTTGTACCTCAGTGTATTGTATAAGACCCGACACAACTATGTGCGGCAGGACATGATTTGATGGTAGAAGGTCTGGGAACCTTGGCTGCTTAGAATGGTCAATGACCGCCCAGGAGGCCATATGACTGACAGGTAAAGCAACCAATCACATTTCGTTTTCTGATGCGTCATGTTTAGGGGTGTGGAAAGTCCCCTCAATAACAGACCATTATGTATAGGGTGCAATGGGGTTAAAGGCACCCCCTAAGAAGAAAATGTGCTTTTCACTGTATCCAATGTGTATTATTGCAGAAAAATACATAAGTTTGTATTGAACATTTATGGGGCAACATATTTTGTGTGAAAATGTATCATATAAGTTGATTATTTTGTTTAAAAATACCCCTTCACATGGGGTAAAAGGCTCATCAGCATGGGGTAAAATGCACACGGATACAAATACTTTATATAAGATTATACTTGTTCAAAACAATCACTTTAGCAAAGTTTGTACTATTTTCTGCTATCTACTATTCTAGATTTCTTTTCATTTATTTTAAATGGACATTAGTACAAATTACAATTTCTTCCACCTACATGTGAAAATAATAAGTATTATATCAAATTATAATGTATAATATATAATATTACACTAGAGCAAGTAATTTATAATCTGTACATAATAGTTATTGGTCTCCAGTAGGTGATACGCTTCCTTTCTGAATGCATTCGAAAAATGCATTATATAATAATTTCGGAATTTATTTCCAAAAATATTTTTAAAATTCTGTAGTAAAACCATCTATACCTGGTGATTTGCCATTATTCATTTGTTTTAGAGCTAGAGCAATTTCCGCTATAGTCAACTCATCATCAGTTAAGAGTTTGTCATCTTCATTCAGTTTATGTATTTTATCTCTTGTATTCACAAAAAAGAATCACAATCTGCTTTCTTATTTCTGGATTTATAAAGGCTACTATACAAAAATGGTATTCGCTTGACTGGAGTTTTCCATGATGTTTTCATTTAAGGAAAAGAAGAATATCTGTGTAGGTATCTTTGAAAAACTGAATCAGACTTAAGTAGGCTATAACTTAAATACTACTAGTCAGTTTCCTTGACAGAAATTCTAGGACGTTTTCAAGCAAATTTTTTCAGAGCCTGCATAAACGCAACCGCTCACTTTGCCATATTGGACCCATTGTACCAGCTGACTCTTTAATACTGCATGGTTTATATACATGTTGCTGCTGATTGGGCTGACATTTTTAACAGACCCACCAAACAAGAGAAAAGGTATCTCAAACCGTTCCTGTATAGGTTTGACATCATCTATAAACTATCAATACCATTCATGTGTTTTGAAGGAGGTGTGGCTTTGGAGAGTATAGGGTTATGACAGTGAGGAAATTTTCTTTTCACTTTTACTTTAAAATTAGCAGCAATTAGGAGTCTAGCAACAGTGTGTTTTTAGTTGGTTTGAGTTTTCCCTCTTTTCCTCGTTTTCCTTTGGTAAGCGCCATGCAGCATTTACTTTCACTTTCAAATTAGCGTGATTCAGTGTCAAGCAGTGTTTGTTTAGTTCATTTGAGATTCTCCTCTTTTCCTCACTTTCCATCACTTTTAAATAGCTTGTAAAAGTGCTGTGCGCATTTTAATTTCACTTTCAAATTAACTGCATTTCGGCATAAAGTAGTTGTTAGTGTTTAGTTTGTTTGAGTTTCCCCTCTTTTCCTCACTTTCCATCGCTTTTAAACTGGCAGGGCTGGATTTACCTCTTAACCTGACATAGGCAAAACTTATTTTTGGGCCATCCTTCCCTATTAATATTATATATAATATTACGACACCAGCATAAAAAAAAAAAAAAAAAAAAAGAAGTAAGTGGAACACTATCGAAAAGCCCTTGCGTTTAGTCAATAAAGATTTATTAGTAGTTCAAAACTATTTTATTGATAAAATAAAATATATATTTATTTTTATTTTATTACACACATACACACTACACACACTACTAATAACTACTAAGTCCCCCATAAACTGTATACAAATTCATTATTGCCTTAGTCCCCCTTTAAAGGGGTCATTTTCCAGAAGTTGATATGATTTTTTAGGGTCTTAATGAAAAGTCTATAATATACTTTGGTTAAAAATTCTCAATGGTAGTGTCAAAATGACCTATGCAAAAATCAACCCATTCTGATGGATTGTTCCTTAAAATGCAAATGAGCTCTGCTCGCCCCGCCCCTCTCTTCTCTCTGTGGAGTGAGTATCTGTGCTCTGTGAGATTGTTTACTTTAGCTATGCAATACAGTGGAATACTGCAACAAGTTTAGTATACCATTCCTATAAGTTAAACATTTATTTATTTATTTATTATTTTTGTAAAAATGTAAGGAGTAAAAAGTATAATTTTATAAGTAAAGTACTGATAGCCTACCAGAAAAATCCACTTAAGTACAGTAACAAAGTATTTGTACTTCGTTACTTTGTATTTTGTTTAGTTGTGCTGTTTGGATTCAATTAGTGTATTTAATGTTACACTGCATATTGGGAGTTTATGATTTTGCCTTTGAGTACGGTGTTTATTTTGTTATTTAGTGTATTTTATTGTGACATTTCAGTGTGTGAGATTGTGGTTGCATTGTGATTTTCCCTGGAGCCCTTCTAGGGGTTGTTTTGTAACCTAGTGAATGTCTATTTAATGACACAAGTGTTGCTAATGATTCCCTAGAAGTAAACAACTGACTTGTTCTGCTTGCTATATAGCCAGTTTAGGAGGACAGGAGGATAGTAGAACTTTCAACACACTCAGATGTATCTAGTACGATAAAACAGCACTGTTTTCTTGCATACGCATGACTGGAAGAAGCAAAAACACATTATAAGCTGATGTAGATACTTTTTTTTTCACAAACCTTTCACGAGGAGCTTAATGCTGTAAATTCGTAATTCATTTGTGACGTGGCATGTGTAGTTTCCTGTACTGTATTGTATTGAAAGTTGTTGAGTTTGAGGAAGTAGTTTCCAGTCTTATATTCCTGAGGGAAGCTTTCAGTTCTGTTCTCATATGCTGAATCCTGTTTCTCCACAGAAACTTTACCCCTAACAATGTTCACATTCAGACTGTCATTATGTCTCTAGCGCACTGCAATTTCTTCAGCTGTCTGTAGCTCAGAAGTAGTTATAAAAAAAAAAAAAAAAAAAACACAGAATGTCCAATATAACCCAAAATAGAGACCTGCAGCGGCACTGAAAACTGAGAGAAGTGATAGAAAAAACCCAAAGTTTATAATGCAAGCAATATAGGAATTTCTTTTACGAATGACTGTTGACTGAATGGAGTCTAAACGCTAGTTTACTCTCAGTCAGAAAAACACTGATGGACGATGGACACATGGGTACAAGGAACAGGGTTTATTATAATACAGTACAGGGAAATCCACACTAGGAAGAGCAAAGACATGCATAAGACAATGTAGACCTGACAGAGACAGAATGCACAGACTAGGACTAAAATACATGGGGTATAGGCTTAATTACAAGACACACCTGGATAACATGAACACAATCAAAAAACGGAGAAACTGGGTCACGGAGCACGTGGAAGGGAAAACAACAAAATAGGTCCATAATCGTGACATATTGCCCCCTCCAGAAGGTGCATCCACGAGTCAGTGGGAACTTGGAACAAGGCTCAGGAGGAGGTCAGATACCCGGGAGGAGGACAATGAACAGAGTCCAGGGTGAAGATGATGGAGGGAGGAGCCAGGGACACGGCAGGAGGGACTTGGAGCAAGGGCTGACGACTCCAGGGGGCCAACCGACGACAGCGGAGCAGGTGGCAGAGGTGGAGACAGAAAGCCGATGAGCCAGGGTGACAAGGAGGATCCGGAGGACCTAGTCTGAATTGATGGCTCCAGCGACTGATGCGGAGGTATGGATCTGGAAGGCCGGGGTGGAGCCGAGGGGATGGAGGAGCCTGACGGAGCCAGAGGGACGAGGGAGGCCAGTGGAGTCAGTGGACTGCCATGGCAGAGAGGAGGGAGCTCGGAGCCATGGTGGAGCTGCTTGGTCGACATGTCCTGGACTCTTGAGGTGGAGACAGGGGATCCTGCAGCCATGATGCCGATGGAGACTGGCAGATCCACGGTGTCCCCACCCCACCCCACAGATGGTGGACTGAGGGTGAGCAGAGGGGCTGCCAGACGACAACAAAGGAGGAGGGAGGAGCGGGTGGGAGGGCGTGCATTTGTGAGCCTCCGGGCTCTTTGGCTGTCCTTGGGAACAGAAGCCCACTCCTGGCTGGACTTGGGAACAGAGTCTCTCTCTGGGCTTAACTTGTGAACAGAGTCTCTCTCTGGGCTTGACTTAGAAACAGGAGCCCTTTCTGTGCTTAACTTGGGAACAGAGTCTCTCTCCGGGCTTGACTTGGAAACAGGCGCCCTCTCTGGGCTTAACTTGGGAACAGAGTCTCTCTCTGGGCTTGACTTTGAAACAGGAGCCCTCACTGGGTTTAACTCAGGAACAGGACTCTGACAAAGAAGGCAGGAGAGGGGGCAGTTTGGCATATGAGTCTATAAGGTCTTCCTCCACTTTTCATATACCCAAATCCAAAATTTCTACTACCTCAAAAATTCTACTATTTCTAAATCCTCTCCGCAATCCCTCTGGCCACAGATTCTTATCTTGTGGAGGATGTGGTAGCTGGCTCTCGCACCTGGTCTGACATTCTGTGTAGCTCTGGCTCCGCGGCAATCCTCAGCTCTGTTGCTCCTAGATGCGATGACTCATCGGTCACAGCGGGCTCAGGCTTATGGTCTGCACCACAGGGAGATAGTGGGCTGGGCTCTGGGTTGCTAGTGGAACTGGCGAGATCCTCCTCGGAACAGACTGTGAACGGAGATCCATTTTTCGCCAGTATCCACTCCACGAAGGTGGCAAAATCTGCTGAAGGATAATCTTTGGATGACGGCGTTCTGCAAGCAGTGTTCAAACTGGCATTGTAGAATGAGCAGAACACGTCGTCTGGGTAGCTGGTGAAATTAGCGAGGGCCACGAACAGTCTGGTATAGTCATCGAGCAATCTCTCCCTGCTCCAGCAGGAGGAGGAGGTATTCTACACGTGAGATGGCATCAAAGGGATTCATAAAGTGCAAAACAGTAAGCAAATGCAGAAAACAAACTGAGGGAAGTTGAACTGTTTGTAGGTCGGGTCTTACACCGTGTTGGAAGGAATGACAATGACTTAAATACATAGGGTAACAAGCTTAATTACAAGACACACCTGAATAACATGAACACAGTTAAACAAGGGAGAAACTGGTTCACAGAGCACGTAGGGAGGGATAACACAACAAAACAGGTCCATAATCCTGACATGCATTGATCTCCTAACAAGCTGATGATCTGAATCAGGTGTGTTAAATGAGGGAGACATACAAAATGTGCAGAGCAGTTGGCCCTGTGGACTGGAGTTAAGAACCACTGCTGTAGGCTGTCAAACAAAATGTATTTATTTAACCCTTTCACTGGTGAGTTTAAAATATTCTATCGGACCCCCCAGAGTGAGTTTTTTTTAGGCGACCGTTATTTTAGAACGTTCACTTTATTGTTTCCATGGCGACGCGTCATGACTGACACCGCAGCCACTATAGCGCTGTATGACAGACCTATCGCTTTTATTTCGTTTTTCCTTTTTTATTCAAAATATTCACACACTTGCTTACCATGTTTTCAACTATCTGATATTCCGATTCACGAATACGTGTAAGTGAGTGTATTTTGCCGTTTTAAAACCTTTATAAATGATCTGGATCGTGATCTATGACGTGTGATGGGCGTCGCCATGTTTGTTCGTGCTGCCGTTCAGAGGGTCCTGTCAGCCGGATTTACAGCACGTAAATTCACCAGTTTCTCCCGAAATACATGCAAGTAAGTAGCTGGTGAAGTGGGAAAGGAATGGAGTGAATTATATCATTACTTACATTATGTGTATCTGATATAAATCAAACACGTCGGCAAATTATACTTGAATGGATTGTTATTGCTGCTTCCATAGACATCCGTGTGCATTTTACAAACTCTAAATGTATTGTTTTACTAGTAATTATGTGTATTTAAATTCCTGAAACCTAAAATAAACGTTAAGTCGTTGAACACACTGCTCAATTGTGATTATATGACATCTCTCTCTGGCTCAGCGCCAGCCATCGCGCGAAAACACAGTTTGAATTTGGCAGTTGCGTGACGTCACCGAACGTTCGAAATCCCATATGTGGGACCGTACTCCCAGGGGCACAGAAAATAGAATCCCATATGTGGGACCGTACCGCTCAAAGGGTTAAATCAGTTTAAGTTTAAATTCAGTTTAAGACAGTACAAAATACCATACTTATTTGTTTACTAACCTATTTAAATAGGAAATTACTTCTTTCTTTCTGAATGTGTTGTGTTTTGTGAAGTTCACCCTAACATATCTCTCCACTGTCACATCTAAAATCACTGATATGGAATGTAAACAGTCTAACGCCCTTGTGAGGGAGGGACTAGAGACAGTAGGCACAAAGGAAGAGACAGCCTTCCTTTGGGAATATAACTACGGTTTGATTGCACTTCTTCCCTTTGGTTTTCATACGTGATCTGACATGTAGGAACAGATTCCAGTGGAGGTTCGGTAGGCAGTTGTCTTTTCTTGTTTTTGAACATTTATGGTTAGTTATTGGCTACATTAACATTATCAGTAATATAAATCATATGCTTCCAGAAAATCGTTTCCTCTCTTCATGCTAAATTTACCTTTGCTGTTGCAGGTGGGCAGAAAACTATTGTGTAAACATAATTCTTTGAAAAGAATAATTAGAACATGACTTCTCAGTCACACTTTATTTTAAGGTTCAGTTCTGGCCATTAACAAACCATTAACTACGACTTTTGACTTGAAGCGCAGTTTATTTCGTCTATAATATGTTCTATTATATATGCAGTTATTTTACATACTATTTTATTCTGATGCCCTAAACAAAGTGGAAAAAAAATATTAGCAAATATATAAGACAGTCTATGAATTAAAAATAAAGATAAAAATAATGTGTGTTTGTCATATGTCTTGTTAGTCAAGTACACCTTACTGTTTTAATAACATTAAATATAAGTTTTAATGAAATGTTATCCAATTAAAGTATGATGCTTTAGATTTTTTTTTTTTTTTTTTTACTTCTGTAAATCATTAATACATTAAATAGACACTTACCTCCTGATAGGAAATTCCTGTTCTTTTTAAACGTAAAACACCTCAATTTAGTAAAGTGCACAATGCACCATACAGGTTCACAGAATGCATACAGAAAACGTACATGCAAGCAATAACGTTGCATGGCACAATATTGTGAACGGTAAGATTTTTAATGTATTTTAAAGACGGCTCTTCTGCTCATCAAGCCTGCATTTATGTGATCCAAAATACAGAAAAAACGGTACAATTTGGAATTTTGAAATATTTTTACTATCTATCTATCTATCTATCTATCTATCTACCTACAGATATATATATATATATATATATATATATATATATATATACACATATATACATATATATATATATATATATATATATATATATATATATATATATATATATGAAGAGTTCAGATGCAAAACCAGCTAAATCCATCTGATGTCTTTCTTTAAATGTATATATATATATATTTATATATATATATATATATATATATATATAGTTGTTATTATGCTGAAACAGCTGAGTATATTTTTTTTCAGGTTTCTTTGATGAATAGAAAGTTCATAAGAATGTAATTTATCTGAAATAGAAATCTTTTTTTAACATTATAAATGTCTTCATCATCACTTTTGATTAGTTTAAAGCATTCTTGCTAAATAAAAGTATTATTTTCTAGAATTATTTTCCCAAAAAAGCAGTTAATTTAAATAGTAAACATATTTTAAAAATGTACTGTTTTTGCTGTACTTTGAATCAAATAAATGCAGGCTTGCTGAGCAGAAGAAACTTCTCTAAAAAAACATTAAAAACTTTTGACTGGTGGTGTATCAGAGTGACATTTCTCTAACAAGAAATGAATGTAGGGTGGAGCATGATTTTGTCCATCAGGAAATGACTGGATCGTTGTTTGTTACAGATGCTATCATTTGTAAATGAGACGTTGTCCTACAATTACGCAAAAAAAAAAAAAAGATGAGAGAAAAGATGTCATTGCAAGAGGACGGAAAGTTGTTTAGATTAAAGATTATGAGGGCAGATGAATTTAAAAACAATAATAATAATAATAATAATGAAGTGCATGATTAAATAATTTATATTAATACTGCAATATTCCACAACTAATTTTCAATCTAATGGATGATGTGCAGCTGTTACTTGGTCTCAGTAGATGGTTTAAGTGTTGGAAGCTCATCTCATGACAGTTAAACACCCTACAAAGTAGATCATAATCAGACAAATTGCTTTTCCTGTAAATATTCAAATATTCAGCAGAATGAAAACAAAAAGCACAGCCACTATAGAGTTATGATCTTCTCCGATCTTAATTGTGCTCCTTGGCTCCCTTTTTTTCTTCTTTGTGGCGAAAGGTTCTTCAAATTATAAAAATGTAAAAAAGCGATGGTTCTTTAAAGAACCTTTGAATGGCTCTTTGTGGAACCTGGTTGTGGAATGGTTCTGACAGTGCATGACACTGGAAGTTTAATTTCTCTTTTGCTTTTGCGTTTAATTTGAAGTGGCATTAGCCCACTGTACCCTACAAGTTCAAACATGCTACTCAGCAGTTCAAATGTGAGCAAAACTAAGCATTCATACCATTTACTCTTCATAACTGGTTAAAAAAAGTGTTAAGAGAAATAAATTAAATATTTACTAAATTAGTTGTCATAGCACAAAACAAAATTATTCGAAGAGGCTATCTACCCCACTACTTTAGGACGATGGGCCCCTACACTGTAAAAAACAAATTGTTGAGTCAACTTGAAATAATTTGTAACCTGGCTGCCTTAAAATTTTAAGTTCAGTCAACTCAAAAAAAGTTTATTCAACTTGAAATGTTAAATTATACTAAGTGACAACTTAGATATTTGAGTTGAATCAACTTCAAATTTTAAGGTAGCTGGGTTACTTACTCATCTGTTAAGTTTAGCAAACACAAATATCTTTGTTACTTAGCACAACATTTCAAGTTGAATAAACTCATTTTAGCTGACTGAACTTACAATTTTAAGGCAGCAGGGTAACAAATTATTTTAAGCTGACTCAACAAATCGTGTTTTTTATTTTTTACAGTGTATGTGGCTTTAATTCTTATTAATATTTTTAAAGTGGCATTGATGTTATTTTATAGCATAATCTATTTGAAAGTGTTTTGACAATTTAAGTGAACAGATGAATAACTGATGACAAATAAAGCATACAAGTCACAAGAGATTCATTTGAAAGATAATTTTATTCTATGTCCTATGGCGTGTGAATGTTTACATATTTAACTGCCTATATTGTAATTAAAGGTATACAGAAGATAGCAACACGGTATATGTGAATTCACATTGAATGATTCCACTCATTTAGTCTGTAGAGTTTAAACAAAAAGTAAATTTGTCTTAAATATACATGCAATTCATGGAATTGTTAGTAACCCCTATAAATTAAAATAAACACAAAATGTAATAACAACAACAGCAACAACAACTCAAACTGCTGGCATTTTCCCACATATATCTGGTACAAAGTAAAGTTGTTTTGTAATCTACAACATATACAAAGTTCCATTTTTGTTAAACAAACATTGCCAAAATTAGTTTTAATACAAATACAAATGCAGTTGATTTGGCAAACTATATCAACTAGAAGTAAATAAAATGAAACATTTTAATAGTTTGAAATTTTGGAAGGCAATAAAGTCTACCAGATAGATAAAATAGCTTAAACAAGGTTAACAAGATTCAGTTAAACAACAACAACAAAAAATTAAAGCTAGCTTAAACTGATTGTCTAATCTTAGCTAGTAAAAGCTTAAGTATATGGTTTAAGCTAAGACCAGCCAAAATGTGGCCAAAAACATTTTAAAACCAGCATCCAATCAGCTTAGGCTGGTTTTTCCAGCTGCCTTAAAATTTTAAGCTCAGTCAACTCAAAAATTTTTTATTCAACTTGAAATGTTAAGTTATACTAAGTGGCAACTTAGATATTTGAGTTGATTCAACTTAAAATTTTAAGGCAGCTGCGTTACTTACCCAGCTTTTAAGATTAACAAACACAAATATCTAAGTTGTTACTTAGTAAAACTTAACATTAAGTTGACTAAACTTATTTGAGTTGACTGAACTTAAAAAAAAAAAGGCAGCAGGAAACCCTTGAAACCTGATAAAGTGTTGAGATGAATACTTTTTGTAGTGCATGAATGCTTTAAAAATGCATCTTTCACAACATACCTGCATTTAAAATGCATAAGCTATCTATTAGCAAAATGTAAACAACTATGAAAAAAATCATTAAAAAACAAAACACCAAGACATACATCAGTAGAACATCAGTGAACTGCGGTCAGATGAGATGTTGTCTGGTCATATGTCAGTAAAAACGAATCTTCCTGTCCTGTCAGCTGTTATACCGAGCTCGTAGCGTGTGCTCTTTAAGTGCACGCACAAATATGCCGGCGCGCGCTGTGTTAGGCTATAGCCTAAAGCCTGTATCATGTATCATGCAATATAAAAGTATAATTAAAAATTAAAATGTTAGGTGGGATTAATCGTAATTTACGCTGCATTTAAAGTAGTGCTTTAGCTAAAGTGCTAGCAAAACATGTCTTAAGCCATTTCTCAAAGGTTGTGATTGTCTCAGGGAATCATCCTGAGGTTGGATCTTTTGTGAGGCACATTGGAGCAAATACAATGCAGTACTGCAGATAAGTGATTTCTTCACTCAATACTCACATACAGAGCAGAATGGAAACAGAAAGTAAGGGCACTAATAAAATCTTCTCAGTTCTTGCTTGTGCTCCTTGGTTCACTTCTGGTGGACAGAAAGACAAAAAACAAAGAGGTCTTAAAACATAATGTTAAACAATCTCATCCTAACAAACTTAAATTATTAGCTTAAAGGTAACAAACCTAGTTTCACACTTTGAATGAGTAGTTCATTTGTGATTTGGCACGTGTAGTTTCCCGTTTCATTGGGTTGAAGGTTGTTGAGTTTGAGGGAGAAGTCTCCTTTCAGATAATTCTCACGGATAATTTCAGTTCTGTTCGCATATGCTGAATCCTGTTCTTCCAGAGAGACTTTACCCTTAATAATATCATACACTTTTAGAGTCTTATTGTGTCTCCAGTGCACTGTAATGTCTTCAGCTGTAAGATGAGATCTTCTAGAAGAACAAGGTAAAACAACAGAACTTCCAACGGAGCGCTCAGTCAAGACCTGCAGAGGCTCTGAAAACAAAGAAAAGTTATAATAAATTAAACCAACCCGAATAGAAGGAGTACATTTCTAAGAACTTGGCACATGTGACTTAAAGGGGTCCTACAGGTGCATCTCAATAAATTAGAATGTCATGGAAAAGTTCATTTATTTCAGTAATTTAATTCAAATTGTAAAACTCGTGTAATAAATAAATTCAGTGCACACAGACTGAAGTAGTTTAAGTCTTTGGTTCTTTTACTTGTGATGATTTTGGCTCACATTTAACAAAACCCACCAATTCACTATCTCAACAAATTAGAATACTAAATTAGAAGACCACAAAAAAAAAAAAAAAATAGTGAATTGTTGGCATCCTGGAAAGTATGTTCATTTACTGTATATTTACTCAATATTTGATAGGGGCTCCTTTTGCTTTAATTACTGCCTCAATTCAGTGTGGTATGGAGGTGATCAGTCTGTGGCACTGCTGAGGTGGTATGGAAGCCCAGGTTTCTTTGACAGTGGCCTTCAGCTCATCTGCATTTTTTGGTCTCTTGTCTCTCATTTTCCTCTTGACAATACCCCATAGATTCTCTATGGGGTTCAGTTCTGGTGAGTTTGCTGGCCAGTCAAGCACACCAACACCATGGCAGTGTGGGCAGGTGCCAAATCCTGCTGGAAAATGAAATCAGCATCTTTAAAAAGCTGGTCAGCAGAAGTGCTCCAAAATCTCTTGGTAAACGGGTGCAGTGACTTGGGTTTTCAAAAAACACAGTGGACCAACACCAGCAGATGACACTGCACCCCAAATCAAAGCTATGAGCTTCTCCACCCTTCCTCCAGACTCTAGGACCTTGGCTTCCAAATGAAATACAAAACTTGCTCTCTGAAAAGAGGACTTTGGACCACTGGGCAACAGTCAATTTCTTCTTCTCCTTCTTCTCCAGGTAAGACGCCTCTGATGTTGTGTGTGGTTCAGGAGTGGCTTAACAAGAGGAATTTGACAACTGTAGCCAAATTCCTTCACACGTCTCTGTGCGGTGGCTCTTGATGCCTTGACCCCAGCCTCAGTCCTTGTGAAGTTCACCCAAATTCTTAAATCGATTTTGCTTGACAAGCCTCTCAAGGCTGCGGTTCTCTCAGTTGGTTGTGCATCTTTTTCTTTCACTTTTTCCTTCCACTCAACTTTCTGTTAACATGGATACAGCACTCTGTGAACAGCCAGCTTCTTTGGCAATGAATGTTTGTGGCTTACCCTCCTTGTGAAGGGTGTCAATGATTGTCTTCCGGAAAGTCTTCCCCATGATTGTGTAGCCTAGTGAACCAAACTAAGAGACCATTTTGAAGACTCAGGAAACCTTTGCAGGTGTTTTGAGTTGATTAGCTGATTGGCATGTCACCATATTCTAATTTGTTGAGAGTGCATTGGGTTTTTGTTAAAAGTGAGCCAAAATCATCACAATTAAAAGAAGCAAACTACTTCAGTCTGTGTGCATTTGTTTAATACACGAGTTTCACAATTTGAGTTTAATTACTGAAATAAATGAACTTTTCCACGACATTCTAATTTATTGTGATGCACCTGTATATTGCTTTTTCTTTTTTTTTTTTTTAAACTTTAGTCAGTGTTTGATGCTGTTTAAGTATAAAAAAAGGTTAAAGTCCACTCTAAAAGGAGATGTTCTCAATAAAGGATTAGTTCACTTTCAGAACAGTCCAAGATGTTCATGTCTGTCTTTGTTCAATCGAAAAGATTTTATATATATATATATATATATATATATATATATATATATATGGCACTTCAATGGGAATCAGCAGGTTGAAGGTCCAAATTGCAGTTTCAGTGCAGCTTCAAAGGGCTCTACATTAGTTTTAGTTAGCACTAGGGCTTCAGGCATTACGCAATTGCGTTGGAAGGTAGCACGTGATGTAGGCAGAAGTACCGACCCAGTGTTTATTAAGTGAACATGCAATTACAAGTCAAATGCCCTTTACAAAAAAAGGTAAAACAGGGTCATTCCGTGTCAAATCAACCACACTTCAAAAAAAAATTCCCAGCTCAAATTTTTGATTTTGCTAAAATTTTTTCTGAAGAAAGATACACAGGTATAGTGATGAAAGTCAAAATATTAAATGTCATTGATGAATATTTACTGAGTAATCCAGTAGAAATAGCAGGAGGTCAAAGTGGCAATTTTCACCTCAAATTCAGAGTCAAGTTACAGGGGAGTAAAAATGACTTCAGAAAGACAGCAGCATCATGATGATATTTTTACACAGAGATTTGGTTCCAGAGATATTGGAATTTAAATATGGCTCCAGGATTGAATTGTTTAAATGTACACATTTTCAGTGGTCAAAAAACAAATGTGGGTCAGTCTGAAAAAATATGATACTTCTTTTCTTTGAAAGAGGAATGTCTGAAGAACAAATAATGTTAAAACTAGAGATGTATCTTGTTTCTTTCTGTCAAGACAACTGCATTAAGATATATTTAATACTTCTTGAGTTACAGGCATGCAAACGTTGGAAAAATACTTAAAAGGTGCTGTTTCCCCATTTTTGAATGGTCACCATTGGCACATAATGCAACAAAGATTGCTAAAGTCAACAGATTTTACTAATAGAACTACCAATCTCTGTGTAAATTTAACGTAATGCTGCTGTCATCTTTCTAAAGTCACTTTTATTCCCCTGTAACTTGACTCTGAATCTAAAGTGAAAATTGCCATTTTGACCTCCCGCTACAAAATACTGGATTACTCAGTAAATATTCACCCATGAAATTTAATATTTTGGCTTTCTTCAGAAAAAAATATTAGCAAAATCAAAAATTTGAGCTGGGGACCTCTGGTTGAGTTGACACGGTATGACCCAACAACGATATCGGACAATTTTGTTGGAGGACAAAATGAGATGGAGTTTTTCGCCCTACCCTACCTTTTTGAACCAAAGTACACAGATGAAGGACTAACCACATGTGACCTTTTCAACGTGATTAGATATAACTCTTTTTCCTCAGCTGGGATCGTGTAGATACTTTTGAAGCGGAAATGAAACTGCAATTTGGACCTTCGACCCGCTGGCCACCATTGAAGTCCACTATATAAAGAAAAAACACTCTAACATACTGTAAAATCTGTGCTTCCAAAGGTTCTGCACAATCCTCTTATTCGCAAACATTCTCAGAGTCTGAATCAGGCTTGAACTGGTATGGCAAAATTGATGCCATCGTTAATATTTACATCTGAGCAGATGAAACTCGCTGTTATTGTTAGGGGCGTGCCATTTCCGGAACAAGCTTTAAGTGGTTCGCCAATCACAATGCACTGTACCAGCTTTCCAATCAGAACACATTTCAGGGTTCAGAAAAAGGGGCTTCATTGAAACAGCAACTAAACAGTGTCTGAGACAGACTAGGAAGAGAGGTACAGCAAAAATGTAAAATATGTGAAAAATAATGTGTTTTTGAGACAATCAGGCATGACAACCTATTCTAGTACTTCTCAAAACTAAATCAAGACTTCATAAAAGGGCATAGCAGGAGCCTTTTAAATAAAAATAATGAAAAAGACTAAACAAAAATTTTCCCCACTAACCTTCGATAAGCAGCTCCACAGTCTCAACTTCTGATTCCGCTGTGATGTAGCACTGGTAATTTCCTGTATCATTGTACTGAAGATTTTTGAGTTTGAGTGAGAAGTCTCCTTTCTGATACTGCTTAGCGACGCTTTCAGCTCTGTTCTTGTACTTTGGGTGCTGTTCTTCCACAGAGCCTTTACCCTTAATAATGTCATACACACTCAGACTGTCGAGGTGTTTCCAATTAACTGTAATATCTTCAACTCTAGGCTGAGGTTCTTTAGAAGAACACGGTAAAATGACAGAACCTCCGATAACACCCACGACAGTGACCTGCAGAGACACTGAAAACACAGAGGTTATGATAATAAAGAAACATGTTTTTGAAAGAAAAAAAAAAAAAAAAAAAATTTTCTACATCAGGAGCACTTTACATATCATTTATCCTCTAATAATCCTTAGTGCTCACCATTTATCATTGTGATCAGATGAAGTAAAACAACACAGCCTCTGTAAACAGAAAAAAAAAAAAATACACAAAACAAACAAAATCACATTCACTTTAAAGGTTAAATCATTAAAGGGCATTGTTCGGTTAAAGCATTACTGCAAACGGGATTTTTACTTTTAAAAAGCTGAGAAAAATTATTTTCTGCGCTAATCAATATGCAACAGTGTTTGGACCTAGAAATGGTTATGTCAAAAGTCAAGTGGATAGAAAACCTTTTAAACATGATATAAGATATACATTTAAATAGATATAAATTTAAAATCTAATGTTATAAAATGTAATGTGCACAAGTTGCACAACTGCATTTAATATGGCAATATTGCCTATATTTCGGCTACTTCCACATATAAACAAATACAGAATTATAGTATATAAATATATAACGTCTCTTTCTCAGTGAGGTTTCATGATGTTTAAAGCGCTTCGGTATGGAAAAGATACAATTAACTGAGAAATGCTTGAAATAACATTGTGCTATGTCGACGGAAAATGTTTTGAAACCGGAGTTCGTATCGCATGTTTACGTTCAAACATGCTAGTCACGGTAATGTTGCACGCTACTGCAGTCCAGGATGCAAACAGAACTAAAAACTAAAAGTGACTCCCCCCATGTACAGTCCACTAAAAACCATTTTGAACTTTATAATGTATTATTTATCTTTTTTGAGTTGTCTGCGGATTATGATAGCAATGCTTAACTTTACATTTCAGGCAATTAGCGTTTAGCCGATGTTAGGAAAGTACTGTTTATTTTCGGTTTCTATATAGGCCTATAATGTGTGATGTGAAAATAATCAGACCACATACCTGGTGGTCATGACTCAAAAGGTTCAATAATAAAATAAATACTGTTAATATTTAGGGGGAAAAAGGAAAGAAAGAAATAAAATAGCAAAAGAAATGTAGTGATCGATGCTCTCAAAGCACTAATTTGCAGCTCAGGACGCTTGTATAAAAAATCTCAGTGAAGCACTTCATCCGTTTTGAATAACCACGTGATCAGTGTGACGTTCGAAGCTTCGATTTGCAAACAACAGTGTTTCGTGTTCTGGTTCTAAAACGCGAACCCACTGCGCAGATTTTAAGTGTCATTCACTTGTTTAATAAGGCTAAATCATAATACGAATAAATATTTACATAGTTTTGTGCATGTTCCGTTTATTATCCCTGTTTCACAAGCACTTAAAGTGACAATTCCACAATAATCGTTTATTTTGATGATTTGCCTACACGAGCCATGCTTATTTTTTTCATAAATGTATTCTCATTTATTCATATTTCGTGCAACAGTTACCTTTTTAATTATTTATTTATATGGGGTCCGTTGCACAATTCTGAAACAGTCCAAAAACAGGTGGAACGTCTGGGACGCAAAAGCACATTTTTTCACCTTCGTCCAACGTGTTAAAAAAACTTGGAGTAATGAATCATTTTACAATAATGTTGAGGAGAAAGCCTTGATGCTTTGCAAAGCTTCATTTCACCATCAAGGGTTGCCAGGTCTGCATAACAAAACCCAATGTCCAAACAAAAATAGACTAAAAGTAGCACAATGACCATACCCCAAATAGCAAAACTCAAAATGTGCAATTCCTATACCTAAATTACACATTTTACAGTCACTGCTATGCTAACTGAAAATATCGGTGTGATCATAAACACAGCTCAAATGATCCTAGTGGCTCTCGTTCACAAAGGTTTTAAAAAAGTTTTCAGTTTTATCATTAGTAGGGATACATGTTTTAGTACAAACATTTCAGTCAAATGTAATTTATGGATTAGCAAATCATTAACCCGCAGAGGAAAAAATAAATCCAAAACAACCGTTTAAAAGTAGCCCAAACCCATGGTAAAAACGAGGACTTGGCATCCCTAAGTAGGGTTCGGGAGTGCGCATATCACGTGATTTCAGTAGGCTGGGCGACAACTGCGAACTCATGAATCAGTGAGATCGCCCCCTGGTGGTTTTTCTCAAAGCGTATATAGCTGCAGCCCATACGGGGCTCTGGAGTTTCAAAACTATGTAGAGCAGTATAAATATGAATTATTAATATTTACATTAATTATTCATATAAATATGAATTATTCATATTTACATTAATTATGAATTAATTATGAATTACTCATATTTACAGATGGATCAAACAGCCAGAAACAGGCCGCACTGGTATAGCATTTTCATTCCTTGTTATGAAGTAATAGTCAAAAAGAGGAAAACAGACTACTTGTCAGTATACACTGTAGAATTAGTAGCAACCTTACTGACATTAGAGTAGGTGGGGAAAAAAAATCAGAACCAAGGAGAGTATACAATCTATTAATAAACTATTTAAAAAAAAAAAAAACACTGCAAATTAAACAATTTAGCATGAATATATAGTTTAATGTAGGTTTTTGTTATTTTTTTTTCTTTTACCTGCTCTGATGTCATACTGCTGCCCACCTCTGCTGAAAAAACCCCCAGCTAAAACCAGCCTAGGCCGGTTGGCTGGTTTTAGCTGGTTTAAGCTGGAAGTAGCTGGTTTTAGCTGGTTGTTCCAGCTGGTCTCCCAGCCTGACCGGCTAGGACCAGCTAAGACCAGCCTGAAAGTGGCCAAAACCCTTTTAAACCCAGCCTGCTGACCAGAAATGACCCGCTAAAACCAGCCAATCAGCCTAAGCTGGTTTTTAGCAGGTGGCGCTAATGCCCTTCTTATACCAAGTTGCCAACCGCCAAAAGAAAAGGGGCTCTAGAGTTATATCTGGTTAAAGGAGGATCTTTGGGGGGATATAGCTCAGTCAGAGGGGTCCCGGGCTCCCGGGGAGTGAACTAGTGGTGCTGTTTTGTCATACTAGATACGTTTGAGTATGTTGAAAGTTATGTTCTAATGCTACTCTGTGTGTTCATCGCCTGTCTAATAAAATGCATAACATATTAAATTGTCTTTGGGGTTCCAATGTTTTCTACAAAATAAAAAAAGAGGGTGTATGATGACATTGGCAGACGTTGCAATGACACGGTCCATTACACTAGTTAAAAATGCTTATTTCTCTGGAATTAAACATTCTTTGAAACATTTGGGTTAATGCAAGTACACAAGTCAGCAAAATCTATAACACTATGTAACGTTCAGCCCTATTTTGCAAATTTACATTGGTCAGATTAT
Organism: Labeo rohita; assembly: GCF_022985175.1. Taxonomy (NCBI): domain Eukaryota; kingdom Metazoa; phylum Chordata; class Actinopteri; order Cypriniformes; family Cyprinidae; genus Labeo; species Labeo rohita. The sequence continues at coordinate 18,362,322 of NC_066890.1, read as the reverse complement.
ACTGTGTGAGATAAAAAAAGTGTTTTAAAAGATGAGACAACGACAAAAGTAGTTTGAATAAATAAAGTGTATTTACATAAATGTACAAGAAACTTAAAACAACACAATAAAACTAGAAATCCTAGGCTGTTAAAAGCCTAGTCTTTCAGTTCCATACCAATAAAACATTCCTTAAGAAATCCAGCGTGTCGAAAGTTCCAATTTAAAAAGTGTCCGCCGGTGTACATACAGTCCAGCAAAATTGATAATCCAAGACAAAGGTGATACTGGAATGGTAAGTCCTTAAAAAAAACTCCTCAATTCAACATGTAGTGTTTGGTCAATGACCCTGATTGTTTAACAAGCTGCCTCCTTTATAGGTTCAATTCCTATTTCCTGTAGTGGGTATCCTCTAAAATGTGTGTCTTAAAATGTCTTTGTAAAAAGTCAGATAAAACTAGGCCCTCCCACATAGGCACTAGTCTGCCGGAGGAATTAAAGCGAACTAGAGAGAGGTGGGATCAGATACCAGCCTGGGCGTCCGTGGGTAGGTGGCGCCGTTAATGTTGCACCCAGCCATGCTGGTTCGCCAGCCCCCCTGGCATTTCCTCCTCTCCGGCTTACTGGTCTCTTTGGTGGATGATGTCAATGCTGATGAATGGGGATGAGGTGGATGATGAGGTGGTTTCTTGGTAGGGTTGATGACAGCACACTCTTTGGACTCCACACCATACGACTCGCAGTTCTCGTCGAAGCTCCAGACATCGCTGTGGACCGAAGGCCACTAGGCAACTTCCAGGATCTGCAGGAGGGTCTTTAGATGTTTTCCTGCTGTCCTCTGGTGGAACTGCTGTACCGTCTGCTGGATCAGGGTCTTTGGGACGACAAGCTGGATCTTGTAGGTGTCGTCCCCCTTCTGGATCTGCTGATACAGCAAACCATGGTGTTCCCGTACTTCAATCCGGTTGGTCGGTGGAGTGGAGGGAGAGATGGAAAGACCCTGAGTGCTGCCGAGTTGCTCTCTGGAGAAGGGGAGGATGAAGAAGATGGTGTCGAAGTCTGGCCCATTTGGAGTAGTGGCGCAGAATTCTCCATCTGTCGCTCTGTTGATAATCCGTGAAAAGCAGAACAAGTCAGCATTTAACTTGAATAGTTAGTTATTAACTTCTGGGGATTCATTAGCAACACTTGTGACATTAAATAGACATTCACTAGGTTACAAAACAGTATTGTACACAACCCCTAGAAGGGCTCCAGGAAAGATCACAGTGCAACCACAATCACACACACTGAAATTTCACAGTAAAATACACTAAATGACAAAATAAACACCGTACTCAAAGGCAAAACCATAAACTCCCAATATGCAGTGTAACATTAATTACACTAACTGAATCCAAACAGCACAACTAAACATAATGAATAATAAAATCCCAAAATGAAATGCAACCTGAACATCACAAAGTCCTCTCTTCAGAGATCTCCACAACACCACAATATTATATACTGACCAAAGATTAGTTGTATTTCTGATTAGCGTCTAATATACAAGAGCAAAGTTAAATTAACATGATTACACTGCAGCACTCAAAAGAGAGAAAAAAGATATGTGTAAAATATTGTCTGTTAATATAGTTGAATATATTACTAATTATTTCAAAGTATAGTTTTTTAAATAAATGCAATTAATTTTTCAAAAACAAACAAAGAGAACTACATACCGAGCTGCCAGTAGACTCTGTTCCTACATGTCAGATCACGGGCAAAAAAAACACCTTTAGGGAAGATCACATTCCCACAGGTTTCACTTCCTCATGTTCCTATTGTTCATCTAGTCCCTCCCTGATGATGGTAAGGCACTTTTTCCAGTCCATATCAGTCGAGTGACTTTAGACGTGACAGAGGAAAGATATAATGGTGAACCTAATAAACACACCAAATTAAAAACATTGGAGGTCCATATTATGACTTAAAGAACCCATTCTAGATATTTGAACCTATTGAAATAAATTATTTTGTAATAAGAAATTTAATAATTTCTTATTGAAATTTATTTTTAAAATATTATTTTGTATCCTTTTTCCTTTATAAATATGGAGTATAGTTATTTTGGAATAGACACACGTGAGGACACACTACAAATATAAAGCATAAAGTATAAAACAAGAACACATCAGTGTCGCCTTTAACTGTTCTACGGTGGCTCAATGCTGTCCTCTGGTGGTCACCAACAGTATGGTAAAAAAAAAAAAAAAAAAAAAAACCGACCCTGGTATCCCTGTTTAGATTTAAAGGATTTGGACTTACGTCAGAGTTTGGTCAGTTACCCGGATGTGCGGCCACATTGTAGATACTGGGATGTAAACATCATCATTGATTGCACGGTTAAGGTACTACTGAATACGTTGTTCTGCTAATTTCAACTGTCTAAACCAGGAGAAAATAATCGGTCAAACCGGGACAAACATTTGGAGTACGATAGACTGCCAAAAGTTATAATAAATCAAGAAGAAAAGTGCAAAAAACTGTCTGAGAAACAAAAGCCATTTGTAGTTGGCCAAACTGAACCATTATTCCAGGGCAAGAATCTTGACAACATTCGTATTTATGATTTCTGGTCAAAAATGGTTCTTCAACTAGCAGGTTATGGAGAAAAAATAACAATAGCACACATTAACCAAAATCTGTTTCCAAAACGCTATGTGTGGATTTCAGCCCAGCTATAAATAAAACATCTGTCTGAAAACCCAACATTTTAATCAAGCAGAAATGAAATCTGTATGTATTAAATACACAATAATAGCAGCAGTCATTTCTGGCAAGTTCCTGTAATTGTTCATTTCGCAAGCTCAAAAAGCCTAAATAGCTTCTATAGCTATAAAATACTTGATAAAAAAAAATTAAACAAATACAATGATAAATGTGACTAGGGTCAACTGTGGTTAATCATTGTTGATTTCAGCAGCTGTAGAAGTGCGGAAATGCTATTGGCTTGGCTGGACTGAGACCTTTGACGTGATGTAGGAGGATCCACCACAGCAAACTGAAAAATAACAGGAAACCAACATGTCATGGATTGCTGTTTAAATAAACCTTCTTTAAATTGTATTTTGCATATATATTTGCTGTTAAACATCAATGGGTTCCAATGTTGTTTTTTGGACCCTATGAACTGGTTTTCATCGTATGGTCAAAAGTAATTGAAACATTCTTCCAAAATATCATCTTTTGTGTTCTGCAGAAGAAAGAGGGAGATTTGCAGTTTTAAAGTTGTTGTTTTCAAGCTGTCTCTGGATCTCTTGCTTCCAAGAATAAACTTCTTTAATACTCCTTTAAAGTGACAGAGAATTTTGTAGAATTTTTTTTGCACCCTCAGATTCCAGATTTTTAAACCGTTGTATCTCAGCCAAATTTTGTCCTATCCTAACAAATGACCCTTATGACTAGTTTTGTGATCCAGGGTCAGAAATCATAGAGAAGGAAACAGGAAAGAGCGCAATATTTTGGTTTGAGAAGTTAACAGGTGGTAAAGATACAAGCAGTCTTAATTAAGATATTAGTCTAATAATTCACCTTCGTGACCAGAAATCATAAATACGATTCTTGCCCTGGAAATAATGGTTCAGTTTGGCCAACCACAAAAGGCTTTTGTTTCTCAGACAGTTTTTGGCACTTTTCTTCTGGATTTATTATAACTTTTGGCAGTCTATCATACTCCAAATGTTTGTCCCAGTCTGACCGATTATTACAGCCCAAAACATGACAATAATTGACCATTTCCAGCAGCAATAATCAGCAAAATATGCAAGTTTAATTCAGTTCAGTGGCACTGCTTATGCTCAATGCCACTAAGATGGCCGACTGATGACGTGTCGTGAAAACACTATTCACTGGAAGTGACACTGTTAAATGACTGGATATTACTTATTTCTGTCATAAAACAGTTTCTTTGATTTGATTATGATTATCCATCGCAAACATTTTGACACAGATGAGCGTTGTTAGACTGCTGAAGCAGACCATCCTAATAAAATAACTTTTAAATCTTTTTTTCACTCTACCAGTTTTGAGGTAAATCAAAAGTTTTTAAGTAATGAGAGTTAGTAATACGATTTTTTTTTTCAAGGAACAAATTAAGCATTACTTTTTAATTCATAATAAGATGCTTTGATCTGATTTGGATTTTCAAAAAAGTAAAGTGAGTTACTTTGTTTTCCCATTCACTGACTGTCAGTTCTCCTGTCCCTAGCCTGTGTTGAGAGAAATCAGGAGTAGCACTAAGTGCAGAGCCCCTGTGTAAACATGATGCTTAATAAAGTTTACTCATTTACTCATCTTGTTTTCATGCGTCTATTTCTTCATGTAATCCGGAATGTGAGCACAGCTGAAAGGTTTGTTTGAGCTGCGCCCTCTACTGTACAGACGTGAATTTACTTTACTCTCAGCCTGAGGCCTATTCATTTTACTTTTGGTGTGAAAGTGCTTTTACATTTGCCAAAAATAGAACTTTTTATGTTAAACCAAACAGGCCCAGCTCAAATGAGAGAAAGTAATACAAAAGTAATGTAATGTGTTACTTTTTTATAGAGTAATACATTATTGCAGTGCATCACTTTTAAAAGTAACTTTCTTCAACACTGCTAATAACACAGACGGTGTGTAATGCAGCAGGGTTAAAAAATATAAAATGTTGGTAATGACAAGCTCCAAATTGAAAAATAAAATGACTACAAATTAACCATAGACTGTAATTATAAACAACTTGTGTGATAAACCCAGGGTGTTCTCAAGCAGTTTTATGTGAGGATCAATTTAACAGACTGAAACTGAAACTAGTAGAGTTTCAGTTTCAGTCTGTTAAATAAATCCTCACATAAGCTCACAAATCCATTGTAAGCTCCCACAGCCCATTCACACTTGCATACAATTCAAACGGTGAAAAGCCTGTTTAATCTTGTTTAAATACAAACTACTGAGTAAGAATACCTAAATCATCAGTGGTGACATTATTTATGAACAGATGAGTTTTTACATTCTGACAGGTGGTGAGAAAAGTAAAACCATTAAGGTGATTCTTCAGCAGTGATTCTTTTTCAGTATATTTTGATAATGTTTTCACGTCTAATTGCAAAAACTCGCCATAATATACACTACACATCTGATTTGGTTTGTTAATTTATTAGAAATAGTAAAAAAGATTAAAAAGAGAAAAAAAAAAAAAAAGATTCTTACAAATAAGTATTTTCATACAAACACATAAAGCACAATATTCAGTAAATATCCTAAAAAACAACAACAACAAAAAATGTAAACAATTTAACACCTATTCAGATTAACTGTGAGAAAATAGTTTAGAATAAAGTCATAAAACACCTTGGTTAGTTAACACTCTCAGAAAGGTGAGACTTTGTGGTTCATTGCTTTTAACACGAGCAAGACCAGTGGAACATTTTTCACAAGCATCTCTAAACACTTTACATGAGGTAAACTTAATGTGTTAGCCACAGGTGAGCAAACAATGCAGATGTAGCTTAACTATAGAGACCAAATTAGCCTGTGTTAACTGAAGAAAGTTAGCGAGTCATCTGCGATTGTATTTGTTACTTTGCCTGATTAGAAATGAATAAACATTTCAACATTTGACACTATCCTATTTTCATAATACTTTTTTGTTGAGGAATAAAGTACAGTCAGACTGACTGATTATTTCAATGTAGCACAACTACTAACCAAATAAACATGAAATATCGATTTGGACTGAAATCAGTTTATTATGCAAGGAGAAAGACAGCAAGTGAAACCATCACGTCAGTTTATACACTTAAAAATAAAGGTTCTTTACTGGCATCAATGGTTCTATGAAGAACCTTGAACATCCGTGGAACCTTTCAAATGCAGAAAAGGTTCTTTAGAATTTTTTTTTTTTTTTTTTATGTTCTTCAAAATGGTTCTTTTAGGAACTGTTCACTGAAAGGTTCTTTGGGGAACCAAAAATGGTTCTTCTATGGCATCACTGTAAGAACACCTTTTTAAAACCTTTATTTTTAAGACAAATCTGCCCACAGAATGCATATAAAAACAACTAACTAGCAGGTTATGGACAAATAATAATAGTAGCACATATATCTACAGTATCAACCAAAATCTGTTTCCAAAAAGCTATGTTTGCGATTGTATTGTTTGGATTTCAGCCCAGCTATACATAAAACATCTGTCTGAAAACCCAACATTGTAAAAATGTGTCAAGCAGAAATGAAATCTGTATGTATTAAATGCACAATAATAGCAGCAGTCATTTCTGGCAAGTATCTTTAATTGTTCATTTCGCAAGCTCAAAAAGTCTAAATAGCTTCTATAGCTATAAAATACTTGATAAAAAAAATTTAAACAAATACAATGATAAATGTGACTAAGGTTAATTGTGGTTAATCGTTGTTGATTTCAGCAGCTGTAGAAGTGCGGAAATGCTATCGGCTTGGCTGGAGTGAAACATGATGTGGGAGGGTCCACCACAGCAAACTGAAAAACAACAGGAAACCAACATGTCATGCATTGTGGTTTAAATAAACATTCTTTTAATTGTCTTTTGGATCTATATTTGCTGTTAAACATCAATGGGTTCCATTGTTGTTTTTGGACCATATGAACTGGTTTTCATCGTATGGTCAAAAGTAATTGAAACGTTCTTCAAAAATATCATCTTTTGTGTTCTGCAGAAGAAAGAGCTGACTGGAATGGCATTGTCATGAACCCACTCCTTAACGTCAGTCCGCTTGCCACTAGAGGCCGCTTTGACATTTACATCACACTGACTGTTACACCACACCCCGGACTACGTTCCCCTTCAGCCATTGTGGCTATCACCTGTACCCAATCAGAGACACTATTTAAACCCCGGACTTCCTCTCAGTGATCGCCGAGTATTGGTTTGCGTTTAGCACTTACTTGTGTGTTAGCAACTGTATGGAGCCCTAAGTCAGTCAGTTTCCTAGTCTGTCTAGTCTAGTCTAGTCTAGACTTGTTCCTAGTCATCCGAGCCTTGAACCTTTGCATTGTTATATCGTCTTGTCTGTCTCGCTGCCTGGCTTTGAAACCCTCGCCTGTCTGGACTATTCTATTGCCTCGTCCTTTGGATAACATTCGCCGTGGATCGACCCTCGCCTGTGTTTCGGATTACTCTTTTGTCTTGCTGTCTATATACCTGTCTGCCAATGTCTGACCCTGCCTGTAATGACCATGTCTTTGTCAACACGACATCACGGTAACGCCGGCCGTGCAACCCGCTCGTCAAATGACGGCCGCGCCGGAGCGCGCTCATGCAATGGCGGTGGCTACGGTGCCCATTCACAAAATGGCGGCCGCGCCGGTGCGCGCTCATGTAATGGTGGCGACACCGGAGCCAGCGCACAAAGCTCCGTCATGTTACTGCGGCCATATCAGAGCCAAGCAAAGCTGAAGCTGTGTTTCCCGAGTCCAGTCAAGTTGCAGTTGTGTTTCCCGAGTCAAGTCAAGATACAGCTGTTGTTCCTGTGTCAAGTCAAGTTACAGCTGTGTTTCCCATGTCAAGTCAAGTTAAAGCTGTGATTCCTGAGCCAAGTCAAGTCAGAGCTGTCGTTCCTGTGTCAAGTCAAGTTGCAGCTGTGTTTCCCGAGTCAAGTCAAGTTACAGCTGCTGCTCCAGAGTCAAGTCAAGCGACAGCTGTGGATACGGCCGCTGTTCCTGTGTCAAGTCAAGTTAAAACTGTGTTTCCTGTGTGAAGTCAAGTCAGAGCCGCTCTTCCTAAGTCAAGTCAAGTTACAGCTGTTGTTCCAGCGTCAAGTCAAGTTAAAGCTGTGTTTCCTGTGTCAAGTCAAGTCAGAGCTGCTCTTCCTAAGTCCAGTCAAGTTACAGCTGTTGTTCCTGTGTCAAGTAAAGCTACAGCTGTATCTCCCAAGTCAAGTCAAATTACAGCTGTCGTTCCTGTGTCAAGTCAAGTTACAGCTGTGTTTTCTGAGCCAAGTCAGAGCTGTCGTTCCTGTGTCAAGACGACATACAGCTGTGTTTCCCATGTCAAGTCAAGTTAAAGCTGTGATTCCTGAACCAAGTCAAGTCAGAGCTGTCGTTCCTGTGTCAAGACAAGTTACAGCTGTGTTTCCTGTGTCAAGTCAAGTCAGAGCTGCTCTTCCAAAGTCAAGTCAAGTTACAGCTTTATTTCCTCTGTCAAGTCGCGTCACGGTTGTATTTCCTGTGTCAAGCAACGTCAAAGCTGCCATTCCTGAGCCAAGTAAAGTCAAGACTGTGGTTCCTGTGTCAAGCAGAGTCAAAGCTGCCGTTCCTGAGTCAAGTAAAGTCAAAACTGCGGTTCCTGTATCAAGCAAAGTCAAAGCTGTGGTTCCTGTGTCAAGCAAAGTCAAAACGGATTTTCCTGAGCCAAGTCAAGTCACAGTTGCTCGTTGCGAGCCAAGTCAAATCACGGCAGTTCTTAATGAGCCAAGTCAAGTTATTGCTGTTGTTTCTGAGTCAAGTCACATCTCGTCTGCCCGCCCAGAGCCAAGTCACGTTTCGTCTGTCTGTCCAGAGCCTTCTCACGTCACGTCTGACCTCCCAGAGCCCCGTCATGTCTCGTCTGTCTGCCCAAAGCCTCATCACGTCTCATCCGACCTCCTAAAGTCTCGTCACGTTTCGTCTGCCTGTCCAGAGCCAAGTCACGTCTCGTCAGACCACCCAGTGCCTCGTCACGTTTCGTCTGTCTGTCCAGAGCCTAGTTACATCTCGTCTGACCTCCCAGAGCCCCGTCACGTCATGTCTGCCAGTATGGTGGCAATCACCATTCTCAGTATGTGGGCCGCACACTATGCTCCAGAGGTCTTGTCTGTTCACAAGTCTGCTCCAGAGGTCCTGTCTGTCACCAAGTCTGCGCCAGAGGTCTCGCCTGTTCACAAGTCTGCCCCAGAGGTCTCACCTGTTCACGAGTCAGCTCAGGAGCTTCACTCCTGAACGTCAGTCCGCTTGCCACCAGAGGCCGCTTTGACATTTACATCACACTGTTACACCACACCCCGGACTACGTTCCCCATCAGCCACTGTGGCTATCACCTGTACCCCATCAGAGACACTATTTAAACCCCGGACTTCCTCTCAGTGATCGCCGAGTATTGGTTTGCGTTTAGCACTTACTTGTGTGTTAGCAACTGTACGGAGCCCTAAGTCAGTCAGTTTCCTAGTCTGTCTAGTCTAGTCTAGTCTAGTCTTGTTCCTAGTCATCCGAGCCTTGAACCTTTGCATTGTTATATCGTCTTGTCTGTCTCGCTGCCTGGCTTTGAAACCCTCGCCTGTCTGGATTACTCTATTGCCTTGCCCTTCGGATAACGTTCTCTGTGGATCGACCCTCGCCTGTGTTTCGGATTACTCTTTTGTCTAGCTGTCTATATACCTGTCTGCCAATGTCTGACCCTGCCTGCAATGACCATGTCTTTGTCTCGTCCTGTAAATAAAAGTTTGCAGATGGATCCTCACGCTTCATCTCTACCTCCGTAACAGGCATATTGTTATATTAATTATGTTTTCTCTTGGTTTACCTGCACTAGGCTTAAGTCTTGAAGATGTAGATCCATAACTTGAGGCTGCTGTAGATTTGCAGTTTGAAATGTTTTCGAGCTGTCTCTGGATCTCTTGCTTCCAAGAATAAACTTCTTCAATACTTATTTAAAATGACAGAGAATTCAGATTGAAGTCTTTCCATTTGAAGAAGCAACAACTGTAATTCTATCAAGTAACTCACCTATGATCACAATGATCAGAAGACCATTCAACAGAGCAGATATGAGGGTAAAAGTCTGACACTGTGTGAGATTCGTCACTGTATGATTCTGGATTTCTGCAGTATATTCGGTAGGATATTATATGTTCAGTACTGTGAAGGGTTTAACATGTTTATTTTTCTAATCTGAAAAGGTGAAATGTAAAACATCACTGAATTGTTACTCAACAGTGATGTACAGTCTTGTGCCACTGCTGTATTTTGGAGGAGTGTCTGTGGTCGCACAGTAATAAAGTCCTAAATCATCAATAGTGACATTATTTATGAACAGATGAGGTTTACTTTGCACTCAATATTTATGTTTAAATTTCTTATTGTAATAATGAGGAGGTGTGAAAAAGTGTGTAATTTCAGAACTGGATCTGGTAGTTTTAGCAAAAATCAGTTGACCTCATTTACATTAAACCTACAGTTTAACAATTCTAGAAAGGAATTTTATCTTCATAACTGCTTGTATTGTATGGTTCAAGATTAAGGATTTTTTATTGCATGATGTTTCTTGAAACTTGTTGAGAAACTACTTCAGCTCTGAGAAACCTCATTACCCTGTGGTTTACACGCAACTCACTGCTAGTTTGAAACAAGAGCTGTAAAAGGAAGATCTCCATTCAGAACAGGAACATTTCATCACAGACAAGATCATTAATATTATCTAGCACACCACAGCCCTGTTGAAAAAAACAGTATAGCCAGGTAGGTTTTGGTGCTGGTATGCTGGATTTAGCTGGTTTATGCTGGTCCTTACCTGGTCATGTGCTGGTCCAGGACCAGCTTAAAACAGCATACCAGCACCAAAACCCACCTGGCTATACTGTTTTTTTTTTCAACAGGGGTGTGGTGTGCTAGATAATATTAATGACCTAACCAGCATATGTTCAACAGGGAGAGTATCTACCACACTGCATATTTGGAAACATAACAATTCACAAAGCAGCAAACATATGAAGAGTTCAGATGCAAAAGCCTCTAAATCCATCTGACGTTTTTCTTTAAAATGAGCATTTATTTCTGGCTACTTTATATAGGTTTCTATGTAAGTGCTGGTACTTATGATTGGGCTGAGGCTCGATTTTAGTGAGTTTGAAGTAAAAGTATTTGATGGACGTATAATATGTGTCAGGAGCATTCACTCACTATCATTATCTCATTTTTGACTGAAATGGCTTTTAGCTGGTTTTGCATCTGAACTCTTCATATACATGGCAACACACACACACAAAAAAAAAAAAAAAAAAAGGCTAAAAAACCTTGTCATAAGTTCACAGTTCAACTTTGCAATTAACACCAACAAAACTTTAAGTGGCATATTTACAACGCTTGTGACAACTTACTCTTGTGCCAAACAGCCACAGTGTCCACTGTTTTACTTTCAACCAATAAGAATTGTAATTATATTTTTATATAGAACATTAATCTTAGATGCAGTGACAAATCATCACAGATCTGATCATGACTCTGAACTCCTAGTTTTCATTGAACTGAATGTTTGTGAAAGAAACATTTAAATAAAAAGCAAAATCAACTTTGTTTCAAATTTGATTTAAAAATGTCTTTCTCTTCAATATCTCTCTTCTAAATTTTAAATATGTAGATATATTCACTTATGTTTTTTACTAGGTTAAACATTTTAAAATAATATACCAATGAATTGATTGAAAATATGAAATTCTACAAATGGAATTACAGAAATGTCAAACTTTAATACACATTTTTAATATTCAAAGTATATTTATCAAACATACTACATTTTAAACTACTTCTTATTCACGGTTTTCATTGGCTGTAAAAGAGAATAGGTGGTCTGGTCCTGGCAAGGCCTGCTTTCTCTGGGGCGAATGGGATAATCAATTTCAGCGTACTGAAAGATTAAAATATTAGCAATGAATGCCCATATTTGTAAGACAAACTGTACAGTCAGCTGATTATTGTCAGAAAATAAGTCCCTGATATGAAATACTCTTATATAGTGCTGAAGGGGTTTGTTTTGCAATAATCACAATCATAATAATCACTATTTTGCAGTAGTCACTGCACTGCTTTTTAGCTAATGAATTAATAGATCAACATGAAATAGCATCAGAAATCTGACAAATTGCTTATGATTATCTGAGTAGGACAGCGCAGACTTATATAAGATATATAAAACTAGTGCAACCCACAACAATTGAAAGTACATTCAGCAGTCATTATACTGTATATAATTATTTGAGTACACAATGTCACAACTGACCAATCAAACAACATACTATGTGCAAATAATATGTTGTTGTAGTTCAAATAATGCATCATGAATATACTATTTAAAAAAAGCTACTTTTTAAATTTAAGCTAATGTTAATTACATAATCATTCTTACCTGTGTATCTGCTGCCGTGGTGGTTTGAGGGTTGTTTGAAATATTTGTACATTTTCTAGTTGCATGAAGGTAGCGAATCACCAAAGCTGAAACAGCATTAAATGAAACATCATTGTATTTTAACAACTTCTGGTTGTAAGAATACATATGATATTGCATATGATGTTACATTTGTGTGGATTTAGTGTTTGTCTCCTTTTATAGTAAGTTCAAAGAGACAGGAGATAGAGGGGAAAAAGAAAAAAACAAACCTATTAAAGTGATGATCAAAAGCACATTGAGCAGGGCAGATGAGATGATGATGATGATCAGATTTCTCCACGATTTATTATGTTGTGAAGCATCATGTGGCTTAAATTCTGAAGTCTGATTCCTTTGGACAGACTCTGTAAAATGGGAAGATTTTAGATATCAGTCTTTATTCAATTACAATCTTTGACAAAACTAATCAAATTATTAGTTATTAATGTAATTATCTTTAACACAGTATATTTTCATATAGAGCACAAATCTTATGTATTTAAAATATCCAATGTAAGACAATCACTCACCGCTGATGTAGATTTTGGTGCCGTTGCTGATTTTTTGTGGTTCACTAGTTTTGACACAATAATAAACTCCTAATTCATCAGTGCTGATATTTTTGATGAACAGACGACTGTTAATTTTCACTAAGTATTTGTGTTTGGAGATGCTGTTTTCATATTCAGCTGCTTCAGATATCCTATCAAAAGTACGTAAGATTAACACTGGAGGATCCGGTAATTTGTGTTTGTACCAGTAAATCTCCTCTATAGCAAGATCACAGGTTATATTCACATCAGCTCCTAAAGTTACTTCTGTGTTTGTTAGACTCTCTGTGACTTGAGACCACATCAACAGATCTGGGAGAGAAAGAAAACACATTTATTAAGATTAATAAATAACCCAATTTAATCAAATGTGATGTGATAAACTCACAGATGTGAAGCTGTATGATCTTCATTGTCTGATTCAGTTGAATATCTTCTGTACTGTGATTATTCAGACATCTTTTACTGTGAGCGGAAACACGACTGAGCTTTAGATGAAACTCGACCACACAGACCAGAGGGGACGTCAGAGATGAACACATGCTCACACAGCACTTTTATTTATTCATCCCTTTTTCCAGTTAAATTGACATCATATGGGGTCAGGCTGGAGCCAGTTGTACTTCAAAGACATACCTAAAATTGATCAAAATTCCCCTTGTGCAACTATGCATTGACATTTTTTGAAAAAGACAACTAAAGACTGAACAACAGGAAAAATAAGCAGAAAATTGTTTGAACAATAATACAGCTTTATTAAATGTATGGATTTGTAGCTACTATTTGGGTTTTTCTCAACCACTTGGGAAGCCTGTTATTCTGTTCTTTAGAATGACAAATTCACTTATGTAGAACACTACATTTAAACTACAAGACAAACAGCCACATGAAGGATGACATATAAACCTTTTGTTTTGCATATATTTTAATGATCTATAACAGCAACTCATTTTGGAATGCAAAAATATTGGAGTGGTTTGAAGGAATTTGCACTTATGCATATAATTTAGCCAAAGTATAGGTATATTCAAATAGGGGTTGTGAGAAAACTGTGCATTTGCAGTTTGGAGATCCCACCAGCAGGTGCTATCAAAGAACATGTCCAAAATGTGCAATTACAGTACAGCATAAAAAGATTACAAGTACTGTTACTACTAATGTACACTGGGCACACATTATTACAAAGAAAAAGAATGTTGTAGTCTTTGCAGTCTTTCATGCTCAACATCTAAAATAACATTTCTTGTCAACTATAAACCCTATAAAATTCCTGTCCCACACTTTTAGATTACTATTGACCTATTTAAATAGGAAACTCTTGTACCATGATGACAAAAAAGTTTGGGAATGCCTACATTACATGTAAATAAGAAATTTGTGCATTCTAATGTGTTCGAAAGACAAAAGCCTTCTTGTAACGAGCGTAGAGTTGTGACAACAGAGTTGAGAATCCAAAAGCAAGGCTTTATTAACAAGAGCATGGTCAAACAGGCAGGGTCAATACCAGCAAACAGCAATATCGAAGGAGAGACCAAAGTAATCCAGGTACACAGGCAATGATCAGGGCAGGCAGCAAGCAATCAAAAACAAGAGAACAGTCCAGGGTCAAAACACGAAGGCAAGACAAGGAAACTAGGAAATCACAGAAAAGAGAGAAACTAAGAGTCGCTACAGGCTATCAATACACAGTGAGGTCAGTGTGTGAGTGTGTGTGAGAGTGTGTGTGTGTACTTGTTCTTGCTACATTGTGGGGACCAAATGTCCCCACAAGGATAGTAAAACCTGAAATTTTTGACATTGTGGGGATCGGCCTCTGGTAAATGGTGTTTATCTGAAAATGTAACGATGCAAACATGTTTTCTGTGAGGGCTAGTTTTAGGGTTAGGGTTGGGTTAGGGGATAGACAATATTGTTTTGTCAGTATAAAATCTATAGAAGTCTATGGAAAGTCCCCACAATTCACAAAAACAAACGTGTGTGTGTGTGTGTGTGTGCAACTCTTATAGTCCTCCTGATGGGAACTGGGAGGAGTCCGTAATTGGTTCCTAGGCAGAGGGTCATGGGAAATGGAGTGCAGAGTACAGTGGCGAGAGTCTGTAATGGAGTGCCCCCTAGCAAAGCACATGGGCACTCCAGCTAGAGGTTGTGACACTTCAAAAGGCATACATAATGCTAGTGTCTGTCACTGAGCAATAATTTAAATAAATAAATAAATAAATAAATAAAATGAAAAAAAAAAAAAAAGTGGCCTCTCAGTTTTGTGTGTACTTATAGCCAGCTGACTAGTGACTGGTCTTTGTGTGAATGTCCACAAACCTGGAAGACATTGTGAGTGTATATAAGCAGAAGGCTATTTTACAAAGGAAAATGAAAAAGATGAATTAAGGAGAATCAATACATTTTGAATAATATATTGCTATTGTGTGGATAATATGTAATCATGTAATCCATAAAAAAGTAACTGTATCTGATCACCAGTATTTTAAAATGTGATTTAATATGTAATCCAGATTACATGTTATCAGTTAATAAACAGTTCTGAATTAAGAACACCACAGCATTTTTTCACCCCATATACATCACTTTATTTTTGATTTAGCATTGGTTTAGTAGATTACAAAAATGAACACTCTTTCAAAACAATGCAAAATAAACAGACAAAATTACCTGTGTGTTCAATAATACTACTGTTAGGAAATATGACCAAATTACTTCATGATAATCAGTTACATCATGATACTTTAAGATATGTGTTATTTTGTTATATGTATCATATAGTTATTTGACAGTAGCATTCCGGTACGAAATACTACAAAAATTAAATGATCAGATATAAACAAAACACTGAATATCCTGTTTTTTTGAATGCGTTTTCTTTTTTTTTCACCCCCCAAAAGTGTAGCTGTATTTTTTGTTTATGTGACCACTGAAATGCAAAAAGCTGTAAAAGACCACTGAACTCAGGATTGCATCTGAACAGGTGCATTACGTGGATGCTGTTGGTGTGTCAGTCAGTGCTGATACAGCAAATGCATATTTTTTTTTTTTTTTTTTTTACGTTGCTGTAATGTAACTGCACTGGCATTTGATCCATCTCTGCGATGAGTTGCTTATGTTCATATATTGTAATTACATTGTATTGTTATTGTAAATATAACACCGCACTTGATACAAAGACAAAACAAGCAAATCAAACAAATGCAACAGCAAATACAATATAAAAAAGATGGAAGTAAGATGGAAGTTGTTAAAGGGCCAAGCACACTAATGGAAAAAACACTGATGAAAACTGACGTGAAGAAACTGATATGACACAGTCATGGTGGGGAGTTAAATTTTAGTAAAAAAAAAAAAAAAAGATCCCCATCCCTAGATCATTCAGAATAACAAGAACACTAATAAATAAAATAGCTGCGGTTCATGGCCCCTAATAACACAGACTCAACATATCAACGGAACCCAAGTTAACAGCACAGTCCAGAGTAATAGCATACACACAGCATGTGTGCGATCCTGTGGTCCAAACTTAACGAGTATGAAAAATATAACTTCTAAGCCACAAATAAAGTAACTGATTGTGATTCATAGAGCAAGAATAAAACCTGTAACATCAAGTTTCAACAGCAAACCTAGCAACAGGCACTGGAAGCAAAACTCATATAAGGTGCAGAATGAATCCCAGTACAGCAATTAGGAAGGTCATAATCTTCAGTGACTGTGTTTCCATGCATGAGTTTCGGCTTGGAGTTGTTTTTTCAGGCTTTTCTGTAAAAACAAAAACAAAAAGTATAATGTACAGAGAAACAATTCTGTAAATTTCTCAGTGTTGTATAGATATAAAATGCTGGTATTACTGTGGTGTGTTATTTAAAATTGTATCAAATAATGATTGCATGTACCTTTAACAAAAAGCTGTATTGTAATTTTTTGTCCTGACTTTTCTAAAAAACAAGTGTAGTTTCCAGCATTTCCACTCCAGATCTTTCAGCTGAATTGAGTAGTTTCCCTCAGAATACTCTGAAGGGAAACTTACTGTTCGATTCCTGAATATTTTATCCTGGCTTGCTAGTGAGAGCTTGCCACTTATAATACTTAACACATTCCTGCTTACATTGTGTCGCCAAAATACATCAGGACTTTCCGGTATATTCTCATATATGCATGGTGAAGTGAGAGAGTCTCCAACAACACGATTAAATTCATTTGCAGAGTCCTGCAGAGATACTGGGGAAAACAGTAACAGCTTTATTATAGGAGGTAAACAACAACAAAACAAACTGAAACAAACATAAAATACATCAGCAGAGACCAAATAATCTTAACTGAGGTCTGTGAATACTAACCTTTGCCTGTCAGATGTAGAAGAAAATAAATGACCCAGCATCTGCACAAATGAGCAAAAGTAAGGTTAAGTATAGCTGCTAACAACGATTACAGATGTTCAAGTGCTTTAGGGAATTTAAGCACATAAGACAAAAGACATTAAATAAAATTTAGCAAGCCCTTAAAGATCTGCAATTAAAAAGTGCATGTTTGGCAATTACAGGTAATTTACCATAGAAATATGATACTTATTGACTTTTATGGTGGTTATAGTGCCACCTATGATCTGATCTCCATGACACTTTGCATGCTTGTCAAGAATCATCTGACACATGTTCTCACCTAATTTCATAAAATGTTTAGTTTTCGTTTAGGATTTATAGGCTTTTGGATATATTTGCAATGCCCCTTCTCTAAATGATTCTGTTATAGCTACCCAAAGGGTAAAATTCAACATTTTTTGATAATTATTGAGCTAGAGAGTTGTGTTGCAGTGGTTTTACCGAGGTTGAGTGAAAAACCTGGGACTAGTTCACAAAAGTAGGTTTTTAACATAATTGAGAATATTTACTGAACAATTTCTTTGACAGCAGTGGTTCTTGAGGCAAAGCTGCACCACGTGATACAGAGGCATAAAACTTGTTAGCACCAACTAGTGGCTGATTTCTTTCAAAATTCTTACAGACCTTCAGGGCCATGAGTTGAGCATACCCACCGTTCCAATCAGCCTCTGTTAACCTTATCTAATAGGTGCTCAAATTTCCTTGGCCAATGGCGGCCATGTTTTTTAAAATACACAAATGCCCTTATAGACACTTGTGGCACTTTTGGAAGTTCTACTTTTTTGATAATTATTAATATTCACTCTCCAGAAAATCTGTCTGCATTAGTTTGGTTCCAATTGGGTGAAAAACCTAGGACTAGTTCGCAAAAGTAGGTTTTTCAAAATCCAAAATACCTGGGCTGACGACTGAATCTGAGGTGTGCATTTTGTCCGATGTAAGCCAAGAATTCCAGCAACATCAGACATTTGAGTCTGTGACTAACAGTTTAGGGATTATGAGTGAATTCGTATTTTTGATCACTGTAGACGGTGTGAGTACTACCATCCCTCCTAGTTTCAAGTCTCTACGACTTACAGTTTGGTCTGCCCAATCAATTTTATGTGGAGATTCCTGATCCTTGGCCATTCTAACAATACAATAGGGTTTCAGTGCTACACGCTTGAACCCCAATGATGGAATTTGGTTAACACAGGCTACTTGCAACTACTATTACTGATGACAAGGAGGTGAGTACATTATAGGAAGTGAACTTAACATAATAACACCAAACTTTGTATGAGCTATTGTCACCTCATGCTGACACGGTCCGTTACACTATAGTTAAAATAGCTAATTTATCTAAATTTAAACATTCTTCAAATCATTTGGGATAATGTAAGTACACAAGTCAGCAAAATATATAACACTGTCCTGGTTTTTAGATATTTTAATAAAAAAATCGTACATATTCTGCCTTTAACTGTTTTCGTGGAAATTCCTTGACCTCTGTCCTCCTAAGCTGACTATAGCAAGCAGAACAAGTCAGCATTTAACTTGAGTTAGTTATTTACTTCTGGGGAATCATTAACAACACTTGTGACATTAAATATTCCCTAGGTTACGAACAGTGTTGTACACAACCCCTAGAAGGGCTCCAGGAAAGATTACAATAAAACCACAATCACACACACTTAAATTTCACAATAAAATACATAAAATGACAAAATAAATACCGTACTCAAAAGCAAAACCATAAACTCCCAATATGCAGTGTAACATTAATTATACTAATTGAATCCAAACAGCACAACTAAAAATAATAAATAATAAAAGCCCCAAATGAAATGCAACCTGAACATCACAGTTTAGTCAGTTACCCGGATGTGCGGCCACATTGTAGATACTCGAATGTAAACAACACCATTGATTGCACAGTTAATGCACTATTGAATACGTTGTTCTGCTAATTTCAGCTGTCTAAACCAGGAGAAAAAAAGAGCTGCTAAATCATATAGAGAAGGACTAAGTAAACAAGAAAGGGGGCAATATTTTGACAAAATAAAGTTAATAGGTGGAAAAGATACGTACAAGCATTATTAATTAAGATATTAGTCTAATAATTCACCTACCTGACCAGAAATTATAAATACAAATATTGAAGATACTTGCCCTGAAAATCCTGGTTCAGTTTGGCCAACCACAAACGCCTTGTTTCTCAGACAGTTTTTTTTTTTTTTTTTCTCCTTGATTGGTTATAACTTTTGGCAGTCTATCATACTCCAAATGTTTGTCCTGGTGTGATCGATTATTACAACCCAAAACATGACAATAATTAACTGGATATTACTTATTTCTGTCATAAAACTTTTTTTTGATTAGAATTGTCCATCTCAAACATTTTGACACAGATGAGCGTTGTTAGACTGCTGAAGCAGACCATCCTAATAAAATAACTTTTGTCTAATAAAATAATTGCTCAAGAGTGTTGAACTTCGTTTTCCTGCGTCTTTTTCTTCATACAATCCAGAATGTGAGCACAGCTGAAAGGAACGTTTGAGCTGCGCCCTCTACTGTGCAGATGTGAATTTACTTTACCATCAGCCTGAGGCCTATACGCGTACAATCACACCAGTGTGATCATTCTTGCCTGGTCCCTGAAGCATACGATCACACCGGTGTAATTCTGACGTTCAGCGCGCCACGTGATCAACTGCTGAATTCAAATCTGCTTTGGCACTTTGGCTAGCGCTGAGCCAGATCGGGCTCAATGAGCGCTTTTCATATTATTGCAACTATTCCGTGTTTTCAACCATATAATGCTTATTGTAGATTCCAGACATTTAAATACACATAAGTCCTAGTAAAATGATGCATTTATATATGATAAGGAGAGAATTAATGGTGTTGCATGATTTGTATTTATGCATGTTCACTTTGGATTGTTGTGATTTGTGTTGCTGTGGATTGCTGTGTATTACTTTCTTCTTTTGTTTGTAAGCAGTATCTCAAGCCACACCTCTATTTCCAGTTGAACTAATGACGAAAGCTGGATGGTGGATTAGAGTTGGATTTGTTCCCCATAAAAGAGTAGCTGCGACTAGGACACGGGTGGCAGCACTGCGTGACTGAAATTGGAATCGGTTTCAGGAGAGGATATTTGCAGACCTGCATCAAGAGACTTTGTTGCTAGAAGCAGAATACGATAAACCCAGGTATGAACTTGCTTGTGCTGCTGTTAGTGGGCCCCGTGGGATTGACTTTTGTCCCCCAGGGACCGATTGGAAACCTGATTTAAAGCGAGAAATACTGGAGGAAGTTAAAGGACAGATACGAGAATTGACACATGAGGTGATGAAAGAGCTTAAGTCATCTAGTCCAGCTGTACCATCAAATTATGTGCAACCCAATTATGTGCATTTGCAGCCACAAAACGCTTCTAGGCGGCGAAGGGGATAGTCTTCCTCGAATATGTGGGATGCAGAGGGGAGGCCAATCTGCCGGCAGTGCCAGCAGTCCGGACACATAGCAAGGTATTGCAAGGAAAATGCACCGCCTCATGTGGATTTAAACTAGTTTGCCCCGCCGCAGAGGTCCAGGCGGTGGGGCCAGCTATACCATCAGAGAATTTAAGGACCGTTTCTTCCTTTATTGGTAGTTGTCCAACAGTGAGTGTTATGATACAAGACATCAAATGTACAGGACTTTTAGACACTGGCTCTCAAGTCACTTTGATGCAGGAGAGCATGTTTAAAGAACAATTTCCCCAGTACCAGTTGGGCCAAGCCCCTGTTTTGACCTTAAGAGCTGCAAATGGCCTTGAAATTCCCTACATTGGATATGCGGTGTTGGATTTTAAAGTTGCTGCCGTCCAAATTCCAGCCAGAGGTGTTGTCATTAAGAAAGATGAATTTTCCAGGACCTCCTTAATAATTGGTATGAACATAATTTCACAATGTTGGAGTCTTGGACTCTTTTTCAGAATGCGGGCCAGTCTTCATCACTGCAGTTTCAGAACAACCAAGAACTAAAAGCATGGCAGCACATCACGGCAGTGTGTCAACGTGTTGCAGCATGTATACAGCAAGATGGTTCTCTTGGCAATGTGTGGCTAGCTAACAGACGAGGTGTCCGTATTCCACCAAGGAGTGAAGTTTTAGTCTGGGGACGTGCTCGAATGGGCCCACAACGCCGCGATTATTGTGGACTTGTGGAGCCGGCATCTAATCAGCCTGTGGCTGCTGCAAGAACCATTGCCATGGCAAGAGATGGTAAAATTCCTGTGAGATTTTGTAATATACACCCTTATAGTGTTTTCATAGGGAGGTATCAGAAGCTTGGACAGCTGTATGAAGTAAACGGTTCCGATATTTATGGATGCAGGCTATTATAGACGTTTTATTTCTGAATTTTTAAAGATAGCCCTACCTCTGAATGCCCTCTTGGTGGGAATTCCCACGGACAAGAAGTCTGGGGTGTGTCGAATTGAGTGGACTGCTTCATGTCAGGCTGCTTTTGAAGCTTTAAAGTCTTGTCTTACTGAAGCCCCAGTCCTGGCATATGCTGATTTTTCTTTACCATGTGTTCTGTATACAGATGCCAGCCATCAAGGCCTAGGTGCTGTCTTGTCACAAGTGCAAGATAGACGAGAACATGTGATCGCGTATGCTAGCTGAAGCCTTCACTCTGCTGAGCGAAATGATGCAAACTATAGCTCTTTCAAGCTAGAGTTACTAGCATTAAAGTGGGCCGTAACAGAAAAAGTCAAACACTATTTGACTGAATCAAAGTTTACAGTGGTTACAGATAATAACCCTATGGCCCACCTACCAACAGCTAAGCTTGGGGTCGTAGAACAACGCTGGGTAGCCCAACTTGCCAGTTATGACTTTGTGGTGAAATATCGTGCTGGGCGGGAAAATGGAAATGCAGATAGTTTATCCCGATTACCTGTGTGCCCAACAGAGCCAAAGCCGTCCGGAGAGGTCCAACACACTGATGCCAGTGGAGATGTTACACTTCCTGGTGCCTTGGGAACTGACGAGTGGCGGGAGGCACAGCAAGAGGATGAAGACCTTCAGCTGGTAATGCAATATGTGAGTTCTGCTAGTGTACCCTCTGGTCCTGAGAGGAGAACATTACCCGTGATGGTACAACAGTTACTTCGTCATGTGTCAAGACTGACAGTCATTGATGGTGTATTATACAAAAGAATGACTGATCCTAATACCCATGAGTGTCAATTTCAGATTGTATGTTCAGCTGCCAAGCAAGAGGAGATATGGCAGCAGTATCATGAAGCACTGGCCCATGCAGGTATTGAACGTACGTTGACCAGAGTGCGTTACCACTTCTTTTGGCCCAAGATGGAGGAGGTAGTGCGAGGGTTTCATTCTGGGTGCATTGCCTGCAGCTTGCAGAAGGAAAAGAATAGTTGTAAAGCCCTGAACCTGAACCCTATATCAGTGTCCTGTCCACTGGAGATAATAGCTTTGGAATTTTTGTCCTTAGGTCGGCCTAATGATATCTATCAAAACATATTAGTTATGATAAATATGTTTACACGCTATGCATGGGCAGTTCCAACGAAAGATCAAACTGCTCAGACTACAGTGAGGGCACTTTGGACTAATGTGGTGCAGACGTTTGGTTGCCCTTTGCGTTTCCACTCAGATAGAGGGCCAAACTTTGAGTCTGAGTCAGTCCAGGAGTTCTGTCAGTTATATGGGACAACCAAGAGTCGAACTACCCCTTATCACCCTGCTGGAATTGGTAGGGTAGTGGGGGTTAATCAGACGTTGTTGAATATGCTTCGTACATTAGAGAAAGAGAAACAGGACAGGTGGCCTGATTTTCTTTCTGAGCTGATGCAGGCTTACAATAATACTGTACATAGCGCTACAGGTTTTGCTCCATCATATTTGATGTTTGGGCGGACAGTAAGGATTCCTGTAGATTTGGAATTGGGTGTATTGGTTGACCAGCAGAAGCGGGGTCTGAGAGGGTGGGTGCAAGACCATTACAAAAAAATAAAATGGGTCTATGCTGTAGCTAAGAGTAAGATGGATCAGTCTGCAGAGACGATGAAACAGACTTATGATCATGGGGCTAAGGATGTACCTCTTCTAATCGGTCAACGGGTTTGGGTTAGGGATCGGAACAGGCAAGGTCGTGGAAAATTGTGCAGGTTTTGGGATCCACTGCCCCATGTGATAGTTGGAACATTGGGGGAAATGGGGTTGGTGTATCGGGTAAAACCTGAAAAGGGAGGGAAGGAGAAGGTTTTACATCGTAATGCCCTTAAATGGTGTACTGCCCCTGAAGCAGAAGTTATCTTAATCCCCCTAGTACTACACCTGCAGTTACAGCCCGAGATCCTGTACCTTATAGCGTCTGGGTTGCCCCGGCTCCTGAACCTGTTAATGTGGGGAATGACATTGTTAGACGAAAGCTGGATGGTGGATTAGAGTTGGATTTGTTCCCCTATAAAAGAGTAGCTGCGACTAGAACACGGGTGGCAGCACTGTGCGACTGAAATTGGAATCGGCTTCAGGAGAGGACGAGTAAGAAAAGAGACCTGTTGCACCTGCGCTGGCGTCTTTGACTGTGGGTGATTCGCAGGTGGCGAGACGGCTTATGGCTGTGCGAGTATACACGCCCTGTGATTGAATACAGATGGAGCTAGTGGTTCGCAGAGCACCGTCGAGCGAGCAGCACATGAGCCGGTTGGATGTGTGGCTGTAAAAGCTTACCGTGGATGCTGTGACGACGAGAGTGAAAACGGATGTGATCTCTTCTGCACGCGACTACATTAGACTGGATAGCAGGGTTGCTATCCGGTCACGCTGTGAGTAACTTTCCATTGATTTCGATCTAGTGGCAGCTTTCTAGCTTACTTCGTCAATCACCCTCAAAGGAAGTGACTGAGTCTATGATTGGATTGGATGATTTTTTTTAAATGAGTACCTTTTATATTGGCCGATTCTTCATTTTTAGTGTGTGTTACTTCTACTGAATGGACTGATAAATTGCCTGGAAACTGAGTGCTGTGAGATTGTACACTGGATACTGGCAGATGTTTTTCCTATTTTCCAGCACGTCATTCCTGTTGTCTTCGTGGGAAATGACAATAAAAGGACGATAGCTGTGGACTTTGCTGCTCAGCTGGAATCGCTTTTAACTTGGACTACTTACTGAGCTTGGACTTTGGACTTTGGACTTTAACTCTTTTTATCCTTTTTGATCCATTGATTGTAATAAAGAATTTTGTGCTTGAATCTTTTGTCGGTGTTGTTTTCCCACTGTTCCATCCCCTGACAACGAACCAAATTTAATAGTGAGTTCCTGGGGTCTCAGTTATACTCTAGGTGGCATAGTCGGTCAAAGTTTTTGTCATTTTATTTGATGTCAATCTTCCGTTGACATATAGTTAGCAAAATACACGCCGATCTCTATGGAAGCGGCAATAATGATCCTTACAAATGTTATTTGACAACATGTTTTATTGATATCATATACACATTGTGTAGGTAACTATAAAGTTTACTCTGCTCTTCTCCCAGCTCACCAGAGACTTTAATGTTTTTCGGGAGGAAAGGATGAATTTGCGTTTTGTAAATCCCACAGCTCGGATTAAGCACAAACTAACATGACGGTGCCCATCACCCGGTATAGATCAACTAACTCTGTCATTATAAAGGTGTTTAAACCTCCAAATACATTTACTTGCACATATTTCACAATCGTAATATCAGATATTTCATAATACAGTGAGCACGTTTGTGAATATTAATAATAAAAAGGGAAACACGATATAAAAGTGATACATGTGTTATACAGCGCTATTGTGGCTGTGTTCTGTCACGTGACAAACACGACACATCGCCATGGAAACAATAAGGCTATACGTTCTAAATAACGGTCGCCTAAAAAAACTCACCCTGGGGGCTCAGCTAGAATATTTTAAACTCACGTGTGAAAGGGTTAATTTTACTTTTGGTGTGAAAGTGCTTTTACATGAGCGAAAAATATAACTTTTTATATTAAAAACAAACAAGCAAGCCCAGCTCAGATGAGAAAAAGTAACACAAAAGTAGCATAATCCATTACTGTCCATAATATGTAACTAAGTAACACAATTAGTTACTTTTTTAAGGAGTAATGCATTATTGCAGTACATTACTTTTAAAAGTAACTTTCCCCAGCACTGCTAATAACACAGACAGTGTGTAAAGCAGCAGGTTTAAAAATATAAAATGGTAATGACGAGCTCCAAATTGGAATTAAAATGACCACAACAGAACCATAGACTGTAACCATAAACAACCTGTGTGCAGAGTCTTTACAAGCAGTTTAATATCTTTAATAACTACACTGTAAAAAATAAAAAACACAATTTGTTGAGTCAGCTTAAAATAATTTGTTACCCTGCTGCCTTAAAATTTTAAGTTCAGTCAACTAAAATAAGTTTAGTCAACTTGAAATGTTAAGTTGTACTAAGTAACAACTTAGATATTTGTGTTTGCTAAACTTAACAGATGGGTAAGTAACCCAGCTGCCTTAAAATTTTAAGTTGATTCAACTCAAATATCTAAGTTGTCACTTAGTTAACTTTTTTTGAGTTGACTGAACTTAAAATTTTAAGGCAGCCAGGTTACAAATTATTTTAAGTTGACTCAACAAATTGTTTTTTACAGTGTATAGATAAAGTTTTTTGTTTCTGTCACTTGATTTTAAGTGGAGTCATGTTCTCAGCAGTTAGAAATTTGCTGCACAAAACACATGTATGCACAAAATGTGTATTCTCAAGCCTAGCATAGTTTTGTTCATGACTAACAGGCCACGTTACACCATTTTCCTTGTTTCCAACTAAAATATTTGTTCAGTTTGACAGTTTTGAGAAAATAATACAATACAAAAATACAACAGCATAGGAAATGCTCATATAATCTCATATTGACTCACTTGATAGTGACTTTAAAAGGCTCAAGTTCCACTGGATGCATGCAACTAGCGTATATAATGTGATCAAAGAGTGTGAATCTTGTTTGAAACAATGCTGTGTGTTAACCACAAATTAAACAAATTAAAAACAATTGAGATGCATGCCAAAAAAAATAAAATAAATCTTTTTAGTACATTTATTATGGTTTGTTTCCTTGATTTCCAGCTCTATGTCAAAACTCTATTAAGCTAGCAGAAAATGACAGTTTTATGAAATTTTTGCAGGAAATGTTTGGGAAAAATGGTGAAGGGAATGAAATGCCAGATGATGCATTATTTATGATGAATTATAATTTGTTCCACGAAAGGTACTGCGTAGGGTAAAAATGATTTACGTATAAAATCTATAAAAACATAAGAAAAATGTAATCTAGTAAAAAAGACTCACATTTCTCATTACAATATTTGTTTATATTATTTTGTACATTTATTTATATATTTATTCATAATGTGTATTACATCATACATTGGCTGTAGACAATCATGCTCTGTTCTGGACAAGATCTGGTTGTGGATTCCCAGAATCAAATCCATTTCAGCACACTAAAAGAGAAAAATATCATATATCAATGGCCCTATAGAATATGCAAGACAGTCAGTCATTAATAATAAATCCTCACAGGGGATGAAGGGGTTTATTTTCCAAAAATAACAGACTGACTGTATTATTAGTTTAGTTGTCAATATACATATTACATAAGCATGTATATAAGTATTTGAGTCATATTTTGGAATCTCAGTCAAGTATTTCAGCATTCAGTGATCTCAGATAGTTTAAATAATGAATCTTTTTTTATGCTATTGAAGTTGAAAATAAAAGACAAATAAGATAGCATATATTGAACACATATCTTACCTGTGGATTATTTGGATTTTGAGCTGCAGTGTAACTCTTCACCAAACCTGAAACAATCAATGAACAAAGACCACATTCAATATTATTACATTAGTGTAGATTTAGTTTGTAGTATAACTCAATGAGACCTTCACCTGAACATACCTGTAGATCTATACAGGAAGAAAAAATGACATCCAGATATTACAGTCAATTATATTCTAGTTGGAGCCATACATTATCAAAGAACTCACCTATGATCACACTGTTAACAGTTGATGTAATTTTTACAATACATTTTACAACAAGGTATTGTATTCATGTGTTTGCTGTAAATACAAAAGCATGATGGGAAATTTACGAGCAGTCCTGTAATATTATTGTAACTACACTGTAGAAGCATTATTTTACAGCAACCGCGTAGTATTGT
>NC_066890.1:17681086-17775226 GCF_022985175.1 Labeo rohita | reverse complement strand
TGCCATTGCATACAAAACTGGACTATTTTAATAGCTGAAGCAGTAGTATAAGCTGTTTTGGGAGAAGAGGGAAAAAAGACGGGCTCGGGTCGGACTCGGGCCAGGCGAAGAAAGAATCTAGCATAAATATGCAGATATTATCCCGAAACATTGCACCGTATAAAACGAACGTTTCATACAAAATCTGAACGGATTATAACCTAGAAAGTGCGCAAAGCTCGCTCACTTTATCGCGTATAAAAGCGTCACTCATCTCAGTTTATCGCGATCTCAAAAGTTCTGTTATAATCAATGAAGCTCTCTAAACTACACAATGAGTCTGGCTATTTTGCCAGATATTCAGTTGCTTTTGCTTTCGTTTGAGGGTATTTAGCACCGTCTAGTACCTCCGTACAACCGGGCCTGGGCATGGCAAACCGCTCCAACTGCAGTGTGGCTGATAACGGGGTTGACTAACCATCTGGGCATCTGGGGGTCCCATGTATATATATATATATATATATATATATATATATATATCATTCATTCACTCATTCATTGGCTGTAGAGGACAGTAGTGCTCTGTTCCTGGAAAGGCCCGCTGTTTCCGGGACACGTGGAAAAATTAATGTCTGCAGACTGAAAGAGGAAGATATTAAACATTAATGGCCAAATACAGTATGTAAGACATGATCATTATTGCAAATAAATTCTCTCAATATAGGCAATATTTTTGCAATAATGAGCACTTGACAATATATTATTAATTTAGTCATCAGCATTTATATTTATAAGCATTTTTGAAGTATATGAATCAAAATTTTGATTATTTAGGGAGTCATGTAGCAATACAGCATATCATTTGTGGCCTAATGGTTAGAGAGTTTGACTTGTAACCAACCCAAAGGTTGTGGGTTCGAGTCTCAGCACTGCCAGGAGTTGTAGGTAGGGGAGTGAATGAACAACACTCTCTTTGACCCTCAATACCTATAAGGTACCCTTGAGCAAGGCACTAAACCCCCAATTGCTCCCCAGGCACTGGAGCAAAATGGCTGCCCACTGCTCTGAGTGTGTGTGCACTTGGAGGGGTTATAGATGCAGAGCACACATTCCGAGTGTGGGTTACCATTCTTGGCACAATATCACAACTTTCACTTTCATCTTAAATGTTTCAGATCATTTAAATAGTTAATTTATTTGAAGATGAAAGGATTTACAGCAAGAATCACTATAGGATGTAATGGGTATTTGAGGGAAAACTAACAAACAAGCAAAAAAGACCCCATGTATGGAAGTAGAAAGAGTGTTAATATTTAAGTACGTAGGATTATGGTTTCATAGCAAAGACACAAGTCATAGGAGAACACTTGAGAATAAAAGCCAAAAAAATAAAAACATGAATTTGATGAGGACTATATCAGGATGTGGATGGAGTCTAGATAAAACAACAATGTTGAGAATATATAGAGGTATGATAAGCCCCTTATTTGATAATTAATGTACAATATACAGAGCAGCAGCAATAATTAAACCTAGATACAAAACAGGATAAAAGCTGTAAGAATATGCACCGCAAGGCAATTTTTTTCATATTTGCAGATATTCACCGATTGGGTTGGGTGGGTTAGTATTAAATAAATTTGTTAGCAGATAAATATAATTCCCTTCCTGCCACTAGAAACTGTTTCTATTTTGCCTGATCCAGTGCGCTGTCTGTAGAGAAGAGGTGAGATCAAACTAATTTATTCCCACAAGAATCACTTCCCTATCATGTCTCCCATGTATTATCACAATATCAGATTATCACTATAATGTAATAAAGCACAAGCACACTTTTCAAGTAGGACACCTTTTAATTGCCCTAAAGTGGATCAGTGCTGTCCTCTAGTGGTCAATAACAGTATTATTTTTACCATGTAAGAGAAAAAATTTGCATTTTAAAAGCTTGTAATTTTTCAGCTCAAGACTGATCCCCTGTGGTCAGGAAGATGTGCTTTTGTTGTGCTGTGACAGTAACTTACCTTAAAATAGAAATAGATAGATTTAAAAGGTTTTAATAAAAAGGAGAATTTTGATTGCAGATCTTAGTAACTCTGAGTAAAGTCTGAGATCATGTTGAGAGTCATGTGAGATCACTGCAGTTTTTGTTTAGGATTCTTTTAATCATTTTGTTTTTTATGTTCATGTTTCCTGTTTAAGTGTCACAAATCTGGTCGGTGCTCTGCGGACCACTAACCACCAGATGTCACTCTCACCTTTCCATTACACTCTGACTGTTACTTTGCACTTCGGACTGCATCTCCCGTCCTCTACCGCGCCCATTGCGTTGCCTCCGGTAGCCAATCAGGCTCACTATAAAAACCCCGGACTTTCCCCTTGCAAGGCACGGATTGTTGTATTGTTGTATTCCTATTGTTAGCGTTTCCTAGTTTCTAGTTCCGAGTTCCTAGTCCCCAGTGTTTTGTCTTTCCCGCCTGGTTTTCTCGTTCTGACTGTCTAGCCGCCTGCCTTTTGGACTATCGCTCTCGTTTATTTGATTGTTCTCTCCGACTGCCTGTGATATTCCTGTCTGCTCCCGTCTCGACCCTGCCTGTACGACCATGTCTTTGTCTCGTAATATCAATAAAAGCTCGCGTATGGATCCGCTCGCCTCTCACTCCCTGTGACATTAAGTTTTTTGTTTCCTTGGTTACCTTGGTTTCTGATTATGTTATTTGTTTTTGAGGTTGCATATTTCGCTTACCTGTGTGTTATTTAGTTTCTAGTTTAGTCTATTTATATCTCTCAGTTTTAGTTGTCATTTGCTGATCTTTGGGTGCCCAGTCTTGTTCCTGGAGACCTAGGGCCCGTCCACACGATACCAGAGCTTTCCATATCCAGTTAAAAAAGAAAATAAATAAATAAATAAAAACCTGTAAACACGGCATTGTCTCAAGAAACACACAAAACCACTGAAACTGACTCTAAACGAACGCCAGACCAGTATGTGGCACTGTAATTCTGCCACAGAGTTGCACTCTGAAGATAGAACAATACATGTATTACACTATTTATTAAACTGTGTGAATGTTAGTTAATAAAAATACAGTCACTCATTGTTTGTTCATGTTGTTGTTGCTATTACGTGATGTAGTGGTGTCTGACTTGATGACATCATCGTTTCAAAAAATATACAGATTGGCTGTTCACATGGAAACATAAGGGTATCGTTTTCAGATTTATCCACTCTAGGATCCGTCTGGATGAAACACTGATACGATACAAAATTTATCCAGAGGCCCCTTTATCAAGTGGAGCAGCTATAGGAGGATTTTGTGAAGAACTTTCCAGAACTCTACCATCAGGTTTGTTGGAACAAGGGCATGTTGACAACCTCTTCCTCCAATTTATGTCAGTGGGGAATAGCAGTTGCTTGTTGCTCCAGTACATTGAGTATGTGCTCTGTTCGACTGGTTCCTGCCTAACAGTGGGGGATGTCCAGGAGAACACCTGTTCTGCCTGTTTCTTGCCCCTTTCAGCCCTGTCTGCCTCTAATCATCCAGTGGACCTCACAGACCAAGAGCTAGGGTGCATGCCTACCCAGACCCAGAGCCAGAGCCCCATTGATAAATTCCCACCCCTCAGTTTATTTTTCATCTGTCACCAGTCCCATCCTGTCTCCAAGATTCCCTGGCTCCATCCGGTTCTTTGACTTTTTTTCCTTTTTTTGCTGGTTCTGTCCATCCCAGATTCTTTGTCTCTGCTGATCCCACTCAGCCTTCTTGCTTCTGTGTCTCTGATGGTTCCGCTCAGCTTTCAGGCTCCTTTGTCTCCAAGCTCCTCAGCTCCTACTTCCCTGCTGGTTTTGCCTAGCTCCCTGGCTTTGCCTCAGATCCTTTGGCCCCCAGCTCTGCCTTTGTCCTTAGATGTGTCAACTTCACCTCAATCTGCTGGGCCATGGCTCCTCGCTCACTCAGCTTCACCTGGTGTCTCTCGTCCTACCGTGTCAACCTGGGTCATCCCCTTGACTCCACTCTGGACTTCCAGGCCTGTGGCTATGCCTGGACCCTCCAGTCCTTTGGTTCCATCACCATCCTTGCTCCTATGACTCCACCTCAGTCCTCCAAGCCTCCAGCTCTGCTTTGATCCTGCAGTCCCCTGGTTCTCCAGCTTGACTGACTTCACCACAGTCTTCCATCTTCACACCTCTGACCTGGGTACAGCATCTGTGGGTCTGCATCTCTCCAGCTCCATCTCTTCCTCACCAACCAAGCATCGTACCAACTAGGTTTTCATCCTTGGGTTTTTTTTCCACCTTCTCCCTCCGCTTTAGTGTTAGTTTTGTTTATAGCACCAAGAGTGGCCTACCAGGAGATGTAATGTCATGTTTTGTTTCTGTTCATCCCTTTTGTTTTTTTATTTTAATATTTCCTGTTTTTAGTTTCTGTTTTCTTTGTTAGCTTAGTTTCTCATGATCGCATTTGTTTCTATGCTTATTTTATCACTTGTGGTCTTGCTTAGCTGCTAGTTTAGTCTATATTTACAGCTCACAGTTTCAGCTGTTATTTGTCCATTCTTTTTGCTTCATGACATGATTTTCTGTTCTCCAGCATTTGGCCTATACTCCTGAGTGTTTTCTTTTCACTTAATAAAGACCGCTTGCAACAAACAGATTGTCTAATCTCTTTTCACTGAACTGCACCATGACAGAAAAATTGACCTTTTGAGGCCCAACTCTTGTCTATTAAGCAAAGGGGGCAGCCACTGGAGGATTTTGTGAAGGACATTCTAGAACTGCCATCAGATTTGTTGGAACAAGTGCATTGGGTTTGTTTGAGTGGACTTGACAGCCACCTCTTCCTCCAGTCAATGCGAAGGGGAATACTACTTGCTTGACAGAAGAACTGACCTTTTTGATATGAATCTAGTAGCAGTATCCCTCCATCCAGAGAGCCCATTTAAAGGGGGTGGCCATAGGAGGATTTCACAAAGGATTTTCTAGATCTCTGCAATCAGTTTTGCTTCACCGTGAGTTTGCAACCCTCCAGCTCCATCTGGACTTGCCACCTTGCTGAATCTGCTATGGCCTCCTCCACTCCGAGCTCCGGCCTCAGTCTCTCACTCCTCCAGTTCCTTTATTTTCTCTTTTTCTCTTTTTCCACCAGGACTAGGAGTGCCCTACACGGAGGGGGTGTAATGTCATATTTTGTTTCTTTTTAGAACTTTTTTCATCCCTTTGTTTTTATGTTCATGTTTCCTGTTTTCAGTTCCTGTTTCCTTGGTTACCTTAGTTTCTGATGATGTCATTTGTTTTTATGTTCGCTCATTTTATCACCTGTGTCTTTAGTTCCTTGATTAGTCTGCATATGTATAGCCCTCAGTTTCAGTTGCTATTTGTCCTTTCTTATTGCTTTATAGCGTCATTTTCAGTTCTCCAGCATTTTGCCTGTACTCCTGGGTGTTTTGTTTTCATTTAATAAAAGCAGACGGCTGCAAATAGACCTAAACTCTATGCACTGAACTGCACCATGATAGAAGAATGGATTTTTTTGAGCCCCAACTCTTGTCCCTTTATCAAGGGAGGCAGCCCCTGGAGGATTTTGTGGAGTACCTTCTAGAACTCTGCCATCAGATTTGTTTGATCAAGAGCATCAGGTTTGTTGGAGCAAGCTCAACAGCCACATTCTCCTCTAGTCTATGCTGTGGGGAATACCAGTTGCTCGACAGAAGAATGGACCTTTTTGATATGGAGCTATAGCAGCAGTATCCTTCCATCCAGAGGGGAATACCTTTTGCTTGCTGCTTCAATAATTTTAGTATGTGCTCTGGTTCGCTGGTTCCTCCCTAAGAGTGGACACCTATTCCTCACACTGTGTGCTCCTTTTGGGCCCTACCTACTACGGTGCCAGAGCCTAGAGTCTTATGGAACAGGAGTCACCTACCAGGATTAGGTATAATGTCATGTTTTGTTTCTGTTTAGGACTCTTTTCATCCCTTTGTTTTTGTTCATGTTTACTGTTTTTAGTTGCCTTGGTTACCTTGGTTTCTGATTACATCAACTGTTTCTATGGTCATTTCATCAGGTGTCTTCCTCAGTTGCTAGTTTAGTCTGCATATTTATATCCCTTGGTATATAAATAAAGTTGCTATTATATATTAGAGTTCAGTGAACTATATTAGAGTTATGTTATTTTATACTGAATGGATTGTATTAAATCATATTTCATTTGTTTCATGAAATGTACAGGTGCTGGTCATATAATTAGAATATCTTGAAAAAGTTGATTTATTTCACGAATTCCATTCAAGAAGTGAAACTTGTATAATGTATACATTCATTCCACACAGACTGATATTTCAAGTGTTCATTTCTTTTAATTTTGATGATTATAACTGACAACTAATGAAAACATCAAATTCAGTATCTCAGAAAATTAGAATATTACTTAAAACCAATACAAAGAAAGGATTTTTAGAAATCTTGGCCAACTGAAAAGTATGAACATGAAAAGTATGAGCATGTACAGCACTCAATATTTAGCTGGGGCTCCTTTTGCCTGAATTACTGCAGCATAGTGGTGTGGCATGGAGTCGATCAGTCTGTGGCACTGCTCAGGTGCTATGAGAGCCCAGTTTGCTCCAATAGTGGCCTTCAGCTCTTCTGCATTGTTGGGTCTGGCATATCGCATCTTCCTCTTCACAATACCCCATAGATTTTCTATGGGGTTAAGGTCAGGTGAGTTTGCTGGCCAATTAAGAACAAGGATACCATGGTCCTTAAACCAGGTACTGGTAGCTTTGGCACTGTGTGCAGGTGCCAAGTCCTGTTGGAAAATGAAATCTGCATCTCCATAAAGTTGGTCAGCAGCAGGAATCATGAAGTGCTCTAAAACATCCTGGTATACAGCTGCGTTGACCTTGGACCTCAGAAAACACAGTGGACCAACACCAGCAAGTGACACGGCACCTCAAACAATCACTGACTGTGGAAACTTTACACTGGACCTCAAGCAACGTGGATTCTGTGCCTCTCATCTCTTCCTCCAGACTCTGGGACCCTGATTTCCAAAGGAAATACAAAGTTTACTTTCATCAGAGAACATAACCTTGGACCACTCAGCAGCAGTCCAGTCCTTTTGTCTTTAGCCCAGGCGAGACGCTTCTGACGCTGTCTGTTGTTCAAGAGTGACTTGACACAAGGAATGCGACAGCTGAAACCCATGTCTTACATACGTCTGTGTGTAGTGGTTCTTGAAGCACTGACTCCAGCTGCAGTCCACTCTTTCTGAATCTCCCCCACATTTTTGAATGGGTTTTGTTTCACAATTCTCTCCAGGGTGTGGTTATCCCTATTGCTTGTACACTTTTTTCTACCACATCTTTTCCTTCCCTTCGCCTCTCTATTAATGTGCGTGGACACAGAGCTCTGTGAACAGCCAGCCTCTTTCGCAATGAACCTTTTGTGTCTTGCCCTCCTTGTGCAAGGTATCAAATCAGCAGTCTTCCCCATGATTGTGTAGCCTACAGAACTAGACTGAGAGACCATTTAAAGGCCTTTGCAGGTGTTTTGAGTTAATTAGCTGATTAGAGTGTGGCACCAGGTGTCTTCAATACTGAACCTTTTCACAATATTCTAATTTTCTGAGATACTGAATTTGGGGTTTTCATTAGTTGTCACTTATAATCATCAAAATTAAAAGAAATAAACACTTGAAATATATCAGTCTGTGTGGAATGAATGTATACATTATACTAGTTTCACTTCTTAAATGGAATAAGTAAAATAAATCAACTTTTTGAAGATATTCTAATTATATGACCAGCACCTGTATACGTGTTTGGGTTGAGTCTTGAGGTTGTTCAATATCTGTAACTAGTAAGTTTGGTAGGTCCGATTTTTTTTCTGGCAGCAAAGTACTGAATATCATACTATTATTTATTAGCAGATGAAGCAATGCGTCCATTAGGTCATTAATAAGACTGGGTCAAAATCCAACTGCATATTATAAATATTTTCCATTTACTCCAGCACCAAAAAACAATACCTTTGTAATCTGTTACATGACCACAGACAATGTGTTAATGTACCTAACCTAGTTGGTTTCTCCCTCTGTTGCCCATATTTGGTCTTTCCTGTTCCTGTCCTTGTCAAGTCATTCATCACCCACACCTGTCTGTGTTCATTATCCTGTCTTTATAAGTTGTATTCAGTTCAGTGTTTGTTGTTGGATCTTAAAGTTATGTTTATATACTTCACGGTCGCTGGACACGCCTCCTGACTTAAGCCCAGAGTCTATATCTATGCAAATGCCTCGAATCGAAACTAAGAGTGAGATGCTTCGCACTTAAGTGCCCGCAGGATTTCAGCAATACTAATTTCAATAAGTGCAATCGAAAGTGCTAATTAAGATGAAACAACAACACTACAAATAGGCAGAGAACGAAAAAAGACTTTCTAGCACTACTTAATAATTTAAACAATACCTATGGCAATAGTGTACTAAGCAAACACTTACGCGCAGTCGCTGTTGCTATCTCCTTGGACAACAGTGCTTCTCCCTGAATACAGTATAACGTTAAACAGAGCAGAGATGAGGATAATAATCTGCCGAAGTGACTGATTCTGCTGGATTTCTTTAGTCAGAGTATTTTGTTATTTTATGTTAGAACTAAGTTTTGTGCTTAACATCAGTTTTCAGTTTAATATTGCTTTATGGATTTCATCACTCAATAATGTGTAGTCTGGTGCCGCTGCTGTATTTCAGAGGTGGATCTGTTGTCACAGTAATAAAGTACTAATTCATCAGTATTCAGTACATTATTTATGAACAGACAGGTTTAATTTGTACTAAATATATATATATTTTTTTAATATATTACTTTAGTTATGAGGATTAGTACAGAAAGTGCGTCAGGACTGGAGGATCTGGCAGTTTCAGTAATTACTAGTTTACCAGTTAATGGTCACATTTTGACTAAAATCTGTTAGTTGACCTGGTGAATTCTCTGCAGCTTGGAATAAACAACACACACACACAATGTGATTGTGCCATTAAAACACCAGTCAATTTATTATTCTGCAGAGCTTATAAAAATAATCATAAAGTACATTAAACTTAAGATGAAGCTGCATGATCTTTATGATTTTAAAACACTTCAGCATGATGCAGTCTTGCTTTTTCACATGGCTTTAGAGAAGAAACTTCACCTCAAAGCTTTCAGACAAATAAGGGGTTTAAGAGGAAATCAAGAGGAAGTCAGTATCTCTGACCACACGTGTAGTGTTATTCCGTTCATATGCCAAATTTATTCTGTTGTCATACACTACAGCACTCACACACATCCGTAGTTATATTATTTTAGTCATGCCTTTTAAAATAATAATAATAATAATAATAATAATAATAATAATAATAATAATAATAATAATTTTAAATGGGTTAGTTAAATTAGTTACAATTAATTTTATAATATTTTATGTAATTGTGTTAATTATTACATGCTTTAGTTATATAAAACTCAATTTAAGAGAGCATTCTGCTACAAGCATGAACATGTTTTTTATATATTTGTTTTTAGTTTTTACAATGTTTTGCGAAGTAGTGGTTCTCCCCAACACATTATCAAAATCTTTAAAATCTTTGAAATTAGACAGACGTTTTTTAATATCACCATGAACTTCACTGGTCTAACAATATGCAAAATGATTAACATGAGACACACTGATGTTTAGCTCACTTGTAGAGTTTGATTGTGACTTTCATGTCAACAACAAAATATATGGTCTTCCTTTGAAAGTTAATAATCATATTTGTTCTGTCCATTTTATCCATTTTTTAGCATTCACATTCATCTTAATGACAGTTTCTCAGAAGCTGCTGAAAGAAATGAGGTCATGAGCTGAATGTAACTTTATATTCATAAATACTTCCTGATTTCTGAGATACGGTTTAATGGTTTTGACGAGTGGTTCGGAGTAGTCATGGGAACTGAGTAATAAAGTGGGTTCAAGTAAATCTGTTTCAATGTTTTGTGTCAGGCAAAAATGCTTAACATGTCTTCACTTTGTTACACCTTAAACTAGCATGCAAAGGTTTATGTTTACATGTCTATCAAGTGACCAAACCAGTGGAACACTTCATTTGCACGAAACCATAGGTGTTAACCACAAAGAAAAGCTGTACAGAAGCAAAAAGTTTTAATATTTAAGAACCAAATTATTCAAAACAATTAACATGCAAGCCACATTACAAAATAAATTAGAAAATATATATAATAACTTGTATAATATAATGACACGTGATATACACAAAATTTGGGAGAAATGAACATAAAAGATAACATTACTGCACACACAATACTGCGTGTAAGAAGTGGCTCTAACGTGCAGAAACCTCATTGCCCTTTGGTAACATTAGCTCTCAGTGCTAACACAAACATCTCAGAGAACTTAAAAGAAGAAGAGAAAAAAAAGATTATTTGAAGAGTTCAGATGCAAAACCAGCTAAAAGTCATCTCGGTCAAAAATGAGATAATGATACCGAGTGAATGTTCTTGACACATATTATACATCCATCAAATACTTTTTCTACAAACTCGCTAAAATCCCAGCCTCAGCCCAATCAGAAGTACCAGTAATTACATAGAAACCTATACATCTGAGCCTGATAAAAATGCATTTTTTAAAGTAAGACGTCAAATGGATTTAGCTGGTTTTGCATCTGAACTCTTCATTTTTAAAAATGTCTGTATAAGGATAACAGTTAATACCAGAGAATGCCATTATATCTACCAGACCAAAAAAAAAAAAAAAAAAAAAAAAAAAAACCAGGAAAAAAGAGACTAATTTTATTATATACGGTACATAACGATTAATACTATTTACTTTTTTACTGGCTGTAGAACAGAGTAGGTGGTCTGGTCCTGCTTTGGTCCTGGGCAAGGCCTGCT
Source organism: Labeo rohita (assembly GCF_022985175.1). Classification (NCBI taxonomy): domain Eukaryota; kingdom Metazoa; phylum Chordata; class Actinopteri; order Cypriniformes; family Cyprinidae; genus Labeo; species Labeo rohita. Next base: position 17,764,318 of record NC_066890.1, on the reverse strand, counting down.
TCTTCTCAAAGGCTTGGAGAAATCAATTTCAGCATACTGAAAGATAAAGATCATACAAATGAATGGCCATAAACAGTATATAAGATATAATGTACAGTCAGTTGGTCATTATTGGAAAAAAAAACTATTAAAATAAAGTTTTAAATTTAAATATAAATGATATAAAACCAATTAAGCTTACTAATTAAAGATGTATTTTACCTGTGGATCATTTGTGTTTTGAGGTTTCTCTGAAGATTTTTTACTTGTTTTAGTTGTATCACGGCAGCTCTTCACCAAACCTGAAAGAACACTGAATACTTTAACCGTAATGATAGACTGTTTAAAAAAATAATGAGCAAATATAAAATGGTTGAATTTGTGTAGATTACAGTTACTAATAACACTAAAAAGTTCACACCTATGACTGCAATGATCAAAAGCGCATTCAGCAGGACAGATGTGATCATCGGAATTGTCCATGGAGTCTGTTGTTGTGGACAATCATTTGAATCTGTCTGATTCCTGTGGACTGAGTCTGTTATATTCTTTTGGTCACTGTCTGTAAAATGTTTTTGATTCAATCAATCAATCATTATCCAGTTTTAGTTTTTAACAGTACAATGGAAAAAGTGTAAAGCATATTCAACATGGAAATCCATCATGTGGTTTAACAACACATCTGAAAGAGAAAATGACTCACCTCTGATGTCGATTTTGGTGCCATTGCTGAATTTCCGCGGTTCACTAGTTTTGACACAATAATAAACTCCTAATTCATCAGTGCTGATATTTCTGATGAACAGGCGACTGTTAGTTTTCACTGAGTATTTGTGTTTGAAGATGCTGTTTTCATATTCAGCCCCTTCATATGTACTTTTATAAGTGCGTAAGATCGACACTGGAGGATCCGGAAATTTCAGTTTGTACCAGTAAATCTCCTTTATATCAAGATCACAGCTTATATTCACATCAGCTCCTAAAGTTACGTTTATGTTTGTTAGACTCTCTGTGGCTTGAGACCACATCAACAGATCTATGACACAACCGAAAAACACATTTGTTAACATAGATAATCAAAATAAAACTCAGTTAATTGATCTAATGTGACATAATAAACTCACAGAAGTGAAGCTGTATAGTCTTCATTGCCTGATCCAGATGAATATCTTCTATACTGTGATCAGTCAAACATCTCTTACTGTGAGCGGAACCACCACAGAGTTTTAGATGAAACCTCAACCAACCAGAGAAGAGGGGCAACACGTATCTTGTACATCTTGTATCTTGAAAAATGAGAAGTGCTTTTCTATATATACTTCTTCATATTATTATTATTATTATTATTATTATTATCATCATTACGGAGAGAGGAAGAATGGATTCACAACAATTCAGATTCGTACCTGCTGGGTCTCCAGAGCATGTGCACTGATAAATGCAGCACAATCATTATATCAAATATTGTTATTTACTGTGCTTAATAATATTATATTAAATTATAAAGTAGAAACATGAAATAATATTCCATGCTTCACAGTGACAAACTATAAAGGAATATGCCAATTATTATGTAATTTCTGTAAACATAAATATATATTTTATTTGTCAGACTTACAAGATTTAAGAATACAGAATAAAAAGTAACTTATGAATAAAAGATCACAAACAATTTAGACTTGAGTGCATGCTGTTTATATTGCATATATAGTTCCACAGTTCAGACTGTTATTTTAGTTTAACAGGCTGTAACAAGACCAGACATAACAGTACATAGTTGAAAGAAAAAAAAAAAAAAAAAATTCCGGGCAATGCTACAAGATTACAGCAGGAACGTCCTGAGTTTTGTGATATTTGCTGCACTTAATTCATGTGTCATCTTAATGAAGGCACTCTCTCAATTGTGTATTATTCGTGCATGAAAACAAACATGACCAGTGTTGGGGTTAACGCATTACAAGTAACTTGAGTTGCGTAATCAGATTACTTGTTTCAAGTAACTAGTTGTCACAGTGCAGTGTATAATAAATGCACGAAGAAGATGAATAACAATAAGGAGTCTTTAATTAATCCACATTTATACAATTTTAATTTATACAACACCGCCTTGGAATTATAAGGTTTCTATCTGACCTTTTTTCTCAAAATTGAGTTATCCACATTCTTACTCTGTGACAACTTTATTACATTATGTGATGTTTCTTTTGTAAGCTGTGCATATTTTGGGCCTTTTTTTTTTTTTGAAAACAAAAATGGTACTATATACAAAAGTCTGTGAAATGCAAAAACTTTGAAGCTCAATATCTCAAAAATGCTCAGAATGCAGACAGAACCTTATAATTCTAAGGTGGCGATAAAGCAGGGAGGAAATGCACAAAACAACGTTAAAACCAAACAAAGACAAACTGAACAGTAAGTAGTGATTGGCGCTTTCAAAGCACTGCTTCGTAAAGCTTCTAAACTTTTGTGATTCATTTGTTTCAAAACAGTGGTTCAGAGCACGTATCAAACATATCAAAAGTCATGTGATTTCAGCAAATGAGGCATCATTACATCATAACTGTTTCGAAATTTCAATGGTTTGACATTGGGGGGGGGCGATCTCTGTAAACTCATGATTAATAGGCTTAGTTCATTGTTCCCCCAGCAGCGAACCATTGCATTTGTCTTTAGTTCTCACTTGATCTCGAATTAGTTTCATCAATTTAGATATTTGTGTAATTAAAAGGATGAGAAGTAGTTAATAGTCTGTTACAGGCCTCTATATACAAGTTTTCCACAAAACAAACAAGCTCTTCAAAAATAACATATTTAATAATAAAAAAGCACACACATATTTAGTGGTATATTTTATTTTTTATTACATTTGATGTATTATACATTCAATTTGCAATGTTTTTTTTTTTTTTTTTTTTTTAAGCTGTTTTTATGCATGTTTCAGAGTTTTGTTGCATTTATATACTTTTGACCAGCAGGTGCCCTTTGTGGGTGGTGTTTCAAATGCTTCGAAAGTTCAGTTGATTCGAAGCTTTGAAAAGGTTCGTTTCTCACTACTGAACAGACAGGAACTAAATACACTTGTAAATGAGGATGATTAACAAGACACACCTGAACGAAACGACATAATCAGACATAGACAGGAAACAGGAGTATCTCTGTGGAAATATGTTACTGTGTAGTTCTAGACTAAATGTGTGCACAAAAACAGATTCAGTATTCCTCAAAATTAATACAAACACTGAAATGCAAACTCGGAATATGGCGCAAGCCATTCATTTATTTTTCGTAAACAAGCCCAGCACATTAAAAAAGAAAAAAAGTAACACAAAAGTAATATAACACATTACTTTCCATATAAAGTAACTAAGTAATACACTTTTTAGGGAGTAATGCGTTATTGTAACCCGTTACTTTTAAAAGTAACTTTCCGGAACTCTAACACTGTTGATCTCAAAAGTTAAAAATTACATATGCCAATTGAATAAATAATACTGCCTGAACATTTTAAATGAATAAAAATGAAACAAAAATCCTTAATATTTATATTACAGTACTACACTTAAAGCCTGTTCACACAAAGCTGTTAAGGGGATACTCCACCCCAAAAAGTGCTACGTCAGCATGTTGTGAATCTCATACAATAAGTGATACAGAAGCACAGGGGATCTTTACTTCTCGTGCTTCCCATAAAAATTGCTAGTAAATTTTACAACTTCTTTGACAGTATAGTGCAGGGGTGTCCAAACTTGGTCCTAAAGGGCCAGTGCCCTTCAGAGTTTAGTTCCAACTTGCGTCAACACACCTGCCAGGAAGTTTCTAGGATGCCTAGTAAGACCTTGATTAGCTGGTTAAGTTGTGTTTAAGTAGGGCGGGAGCTAAACCCTCCAGGACCGAGTTTGGACACCCCTGGTATAGTGCTTCTTGGCATGTCTGACAGCTGGCCAGAAGAGATTGTTTATAGTTTGAAAAGTTCAGAATGCTAGTATTTTTTTTTCTAACACACATACACACAACTATCTTTCTGCTTAGGAACACACTGAATAATCAGCTTACAAATTACCACCAGTTGTTGAGATTGTTTGATAAACACTACAGCAAATACAAAAATCTGACAGGCTGTTTGAAGGCATGTGCTATTTGACCTCCTTTCCTCCTACTGACAAGCAGGTGACATTGAAAGCTGTACAGTGCTGCTTTGTGTACATCAGGGGTGTCCAAACTCTGTCTAGAAGAGCCATTGTCTTGCAGGGTTCAGCTACAACTTGCCTCAACACACCTGTGTGGAAATTTCTAGTATGCCTAATAAGACCTTGATTAGCTGGTTCAGGTGTGAGCTGAGCTTTGCAGTACAGTAGCCTTCCAGGAACAGGATTGGACCCCCCCTGGTGTACAGGGATAACAGCTGTATTTCTGCTATTCCATTAATGCCACCTACTGTCAGAGAGGGAGTTATTTTAATTTAGCCTTTTTTGCTACATTTACACATTGGTCTCAAAAGACAAATCCCATGAACCTGCATCAAATCTATTTTTTAGGCCGAGCATTAAAGGAACACTCCTCTTTTTCATAAAATAGGCTTATTTTCCAACTCCCTTAGTTAAACAGTTGAGTTTTACCGTTTTTTATTCCATTCAGCTGATTGCCGGTCTGGCGGTAGCACTTTTAGCATAGCTTAGCATAGATCATTGAATCTGATTAGACCATTAGCCTCTCGCTCAAAAATGACCAAAGAGTTTCAATATTTTTCCTATTTAAAACTTGACACTTCTGTAGTTACATTGTGTACTAAGACTGACGGAAAATGAAAAGTGGTGATTTTCTAGACCGACATGTCTAGGAACTATACTATCATTCCGACGTAATAATAATAATAACATTGCGCCTGCTGCACACATGGTATGGCAGCATAGTTCCCTGATTATTAAAAAAAAGTTTTATTTTCAAAAAAAAAGTGGAGTGTTCCTTTAATGTAGATATGAATAGGGCTTTAAGCTGTTAAATTTAATCATTGTGTTGTAAAGCAACAACACCTGTAAGAAAGCTACATGCACCAAAGTTTAGCAACAAAGGACTCTAACAAAACACAGATACAGCCCAACAGAAATGTTACAATCCCTGCTGGCTGTGCTTTCATAGAAGAGTTGGTTGGTGCTGGAGCAGTCTCTGCAATTAGACAAATAAGTAACAAATATGTGAAAATTTCACTGTGGAGTACAGAGACAATTAATATTTGTCTAACAATGCAGTAGTTCTACATTCCAGTCCTCACTTAAAACCCCTCTCTACATTTTTATGTATCTTATCACTTCAGATGTTTTCTTCTATTCAAACGTAAGTGCCCTGCAAAGTGGACATCACATGATATTCCACCACGATAAATTCTCCTCCCCTTTCACATCTGTCATAATCATTTTAATTTATATTTTACCTTTGCAGTTTAAATAAACCTTATGTGTCATATAGGGCATCTTGCTTTATTCATATTTATTATGAATGTCGTAAATAACAAACTTTAAAACATAAGGGCAGATCCCTTTTAGCACAGCTGATGATGCTTTGATGTGACACTTAAGTGATCAAGAATATTTCAATGTACAAAGAACCATTTCTTTGATTCCTTTGTCCTCATTTTCTTTCTTTGCATCTATCCCTCATATTCTAAGGGGGGTAGAGCTAAGATGCAAGGAAAGGTAACGAGGAAAGGAAACGAGGATGCAGAAATAAGAAATGAGAAGCATGGGATGTCACCTTCTAACGTGCTGATGATCTGAAAAAGGTTGGTTAAACAAGGGAGACATGCAAAAAATATGTAGAGTGGTGGTATGCAAGGACTGGAATTGAGAACCATTGTAATAATGTAATAAATGTATGCATGCAGAATGCAGACTGAGTGAAATGTATAACAACAACAACAACAACAACGACAGCACAAAACTTTCTGACTGAAAAACTGACTATGTTTAGATGCACATTTAAAACAATGTCTTATTCCTATCTACTTTCCTAATGCTGTTTAAGTGAATAAAAAGCTCTCTTAGGTTGTTTTCTGGTGTGCATGTAAACTTGAAGGGATAGTTCACCCAAAAATGAAAATTTTGTCATTAGTTACTTGCCCTCATGGCGTTCAAAACCCATAAGACCTTCGTTCATCTTCAAAACACAAATTAAGATATTTTTGATGAAATCTGAGAGCTTTCTGACCCTGCACAGAAAGCGCAGAAAGGTAGTAAGGACATAATAAAATAGTCCATGTGACATCAATGGTTCAACTTTAATGATATGAAGCTACAAGAAGACTTTTTTACGCACAAAGAAAAAATAAACGACTTTATTCAACAATTTCTTCTCTTCCGTGTCAGTCTTTGACGTGCATTCATGAGAGTACCAGTGCACGTGGAGCTGGCATTCTGATGTAGAACCCGGATGTGCTGCCCTTGTTTGCAAGCAGAGGAAGTTTGCAAGGTCTTATGGGTTTGGAACAACATGAAGGTGAGTAATTAATGACAGAATTTTCTTTTTGGGTGAACTATCCCTTTAAGGCTGGAATATACCACATGATTTTTGACAGTGAGTCAGTCTGAGTCAGTCTGCAGATTTGAGTTGACAGACTTAATAGAAAAATCACACAGTGTATGATGGTCACAAACACAGACTTTTTAACTTTATAATTTTTTTTATAATAATTATTTTTTTTAACTATTAAATATTTTGAGCTGATTTCAGAACACATATTGTTTTAATTTGTCACATGTCTCCTAGCACATTTCTTTGTGAGTTTGTTAGGATCGTAACAACTTTAAAGTCTGGTAGTGTGTGAACCTCAGTCGTTTATTGTATGATGGACATTTTTTTCTCTGTGACTATTACAAAGTCGGTAAGTGTATGATGCCTAGTGGCACGTGTTCTGTTCCAGCCTTTAGGCACTGAAGTGTTAAACTGAAACATATATTTGACCAGGCATTATTTATATATATATATATATATATATATATATATATATACACATATACATACACTGTGTGCAGAATTATTAGGCATGTAGATATTCCGGTCATATTTTTTTTCCAAACACATTTTACCAATTCCAAACCACATCAGTCTTAATAACTACTGTTAATTTTGTATTTAATCATTTATATGTGATATATAATTGTCCATGAAGACTGGAAGTGAAAAACTCCTTATATTCAGGTGTGCGTAATTATTAGGCATGTTTTCTTTTACAGATAAAAAAAGCCAAAAAAGATATTTAACCCAGACTGAAAAGTCCAAATTGTTAAATGCCCATGAGAAGAATGCAATACATCATTACAAGAATTTGCAAAGTTAAGGCTTGACCATTGGACAGCGAAATGCTTGTTGAGTCTGCATGGTCAGAAAAAACAGGTGGAGAAGAAAAGATGCATGTTAACTGCAAAAGAATTAGGAATTAAGGTGAAGAATTAGGTGTGACACCATCAGGAACCGTTTAGTCTCCAGCACCACCATTTTCCAGAACTGCAACCTACCTGGAGTAAAAGTACATTTTGGGAGTTCATTTTAGTCCATCTCTGCAAGTCACACTTTTCAGGATATGAGACTAAACATGAACTCCCAAAATGTACTGCCAGATTTTGGAAGATAAATTCTTGAATCAGAGGTACAAGAGAATGTGATGCTTGTCCTTCAAGAGTCACTCTCAACTTATCTGTCTCTAAAGCATATAAAAAAAAAACTGTCTTCATGTATTTCACAACACGTCAGCTTGTTATTCTTATTAAGTCAGGGGCATTTTTTAGGATTTTTTACCAAGCAAAGTCTCTGAGAACCTGACACATTGCACTTCTGAAGACTCCAGGTAGGTTGCAGTTCTGGAAAACGGTGGCGCTGGAGACTAAACGGTTCCTGATGGTTTCACACCTAATTCTTCACCTTATTTCCTAATTCTTTTGCAGTTAACATGCATCTTTTCTTCTCCACCTGTTTTTTCTGACCATGCAGACTCAACAAGCATTTCGCTGTCCAATGGTCAAACCTTAACTTTGCAAATTCTTGTAATGCATTAGTATTGCATTCTTCTCATGGGCATTTAATAATTTGGACTTTTCAGTCTGGGTTAAATATCTTTTTTGGCTCTTTTTATCTGTAAAAGAAAACATGCCTAATAATTACGCACACCTGAATATAAGGAGTTTTTCACTTCCAGCCTTCATGGACAATTGTATATCACATATAAATGATTAAATACAAAATTAACAGTAGTTATTAAGACTGATGTGGTTTGGAATTGGTAAAATGTGTTTGGAAAAAAAATATGACCAGAATATCAACATGCCTAATAATTCTGCACACAGTGTATGTGTGTATATATATATATATATATATATGTATATATGTGTGTATGTGTATATATATATATATATATATATACACATACACACACATTGCATCCTTTTACCAAATGATCCACACCACCTAGTCAGTAAAGCAGAATTAATTTCACATACCGTTTACTTGTAGCTTTAGTATTTTTGGCTTGTCTGTGAAAAAGCAGGAGAACACGCCATTGTCTGTTAATTTCAGATGTTTGAGTCTAATAGAGAAGTCTCCATTCCCGTACTGTGAGGAAACACTTTCTATTCGATCTTTGAATAACACATCCTGGTCTATTGTTGAGAAATTGCCTTTTTCAATATCGCAAACAATCTTGCTGTCATTGTATCTCCAAAATACATTAATTTCATCTGGCTTTAGCACTCTTTCCTTGAATGAACATGGCAAGATGACAGAGCCTCCAACAACACCATATACTTTTTCATCTTGGTTTTGCAGAGACACTGGGGACGAGAATAACAAACAAACAACAAGCAGAATAAATTAAATGAATTTGAATATGCCACATGTTAACTGAGGTCGGTGAATAGGCTACTAACCTTTGTCTATCAGATGAAGAAATAAATAAATGACCCAGCATCTGCACAAAGAAAGAAATGTTAATATTCGTATGACATATATAGGTTCTTGTCTATGGGATTGCAACAGACTAAGAAATTCGTGAGAAAGATTCTGACCGTTTTCTTTTTTTTACATTAAGGAAATTTAAAGACAATTAAGACGTATTGATTGTGGTAAATCATTGTGATTCATCAACATCAAGATTTTAGGTTAAAACATATATTTTTATATAGAATATGTTTATTTATGGACATGACATTATATTTCCAGTTTCGATTTCGAGACAGCTCGTCATCACGTCTGCTAATTTTAAAATGTAATTAATTTGTGGGCCGTATTAATAATTAACCACGACTCCACTAAGCCATCTTATATTCTTAAGTGCAACCTACAAGTTACCAAAAAATAAAAATAAAAAATCGCTTGCTCATTGGCATAAACGGAAGTAACACTAGAAGCATTGCTGTAGCCTTTTATTGTGTATTGTAACATCAGCCTTCAATTTTGTGTATTTACTAATTGTCTAACTGGTGTAAAACAATACAACAAAGAAACTGTAAGACGAATGTATATAAATAGCATATAACATTTTCACTCCAACTATCAAGCGGTGCTGTACGAAAGACCAAAACCATCGCGATTATTTGAAACACAAAAATCTGTAGCTTGCATACCTTACAAACATGGCGGACGTATATATCTGTTATTTTCTCCTGTCGTTTTTCCTAATGTTAACCACGTACACATTAAATGCGCAATAAAAACTGAAACTATTCAACGTCTACTGTTCTTCTTCTTGGTTTACTGGCGCATCGCATCCTATGTGCATATCGCCACCTAATGTGCAGTCCAAATACCCACACTTGCCGTCTTGGCCAGAGCGCGTGCACGTAACTAGAAGTAAGTGCGCAAGACTGTTCCAGGGCTTAATGCTGCGTTCACGCCATATCGTAATTACTGTAATTTCGAGATGACAACATGTGACGTTCTACTTTGAGCTGTTCACGTCCTCAGTCTCCGAATTATGATTTTCTATGGCACCACTATCAACGCCTAAACAGAGCCTAGGTTAGTCAGGTGGTACAGCGGTCATGTGGTACAAGTGGTAGCTCTCAGAAGACTCACAGTTCACAAGTTGTAATTACGAGTTCTACGAGGACGTGACCGCTTTTTACAAGCTGGAATCGGATATTCGGAAATATCGGAAATTCCGATATGGCGTGAACGCACCTATAGCCCCCCCTAAAATTACTACTCGGCCCCCAATAAAAAATTGCGATCAGCTCCATAAACTGTATACGAGTTTGTGATCGCCTCAGTCCCCTTTAAATTTCATATGAAATAAGCAGCAGAGGAGCGTCTCGCTGCAGCCTGCGGTGGACATCCAACCCCGTAATGATGCTGAAAATTTAGCTTTGATTGCAGAAATATATTACACTTCAAAATATATTCAAATAGAAAACTTACTTTTTGTGTTATTTTGGATCAAATAAATGCACGCTTGGTAAGCAGAAGATTCTTCTTAAAAATATAAAAAAAAAAAATAAAAAGTTTACTGTTCAAAAACTTTTGGCTGGTAGTGTATATTTTTGTAACATTTTAAATTGAATTATTTTTGTAAAATAATAAATATAAAATGCCCAAAGAAGTAATGCGTGTCTTTTTGTTCATCTTTAAGTATACGGGGACCTGGACACATTTTATATCAAGTTGTGATGAACAAGGTCAATGTCATGTTACTTATTTAAACTGTCAAAGCAATCAACCTCTATTTAGCCTATGTATGTGTAGCCTACTGCATATGGAGAACTGTTGATTCTGTCGTTTAAATGTTAACACTTTATGATAAGTGGAACACATCTTTAAAAAAAAAAAAAAAAAAAACTGACAATTATACAATACCAATTTTTACAATAATTAGGGGCCAAGCACTGAAGGTTCTCTTGAGTCTATGGCAGCCCATAGAGCCACTTGTGGGAAAGTTGTGAAATTTGGCACACTGATAGAGGACAGTCTCAACATTAACCACAGCAAATTTGGAGTCTCTAACTCAAACTCTCTATTGCCACCACTTGTCCAAAGTTTCAATAATTTTATGCTAATAACTTTTGAACCGTAAGGCACAGAATCATTTTTTTTTTCCTCTGAATCCTTGGCTCATGCCAAGTCAAATGAAGTGCAATTCAAAAATTGTAAGGTGTAGTTTTTTCTTTTTTTTATATAAAAATTCTTGTATGAAAAAACTACTTTTTCGAACTTGTCCTAGACAGTTTGTCTGATTTTCACCAAAATTGGCTCAGATCATGCTGGCAAAAAGTTATGGAATTCAAGTTGATTAGTCAAACTGTTGTCGAATAATGCTCGAACAAATTCTACAAAAAGAACGCAGAAATGGTTGTGAAAATGCCACCTAGTGGTCAGGAGATATGTAAAATGGCTAATTTTGCTTATAACTTCTGAATGGTTTGGCCAAAATTCACAACTGGTCTCTTTAGATTCAGTGCATCATCCCGAGTCAAACCATATCCAATTTTCCCATGTCAGCCATTTTGGGTGTCGGCCATACTGAATTTTGTCCAAAAATGCTATATTTTACGAATGCATTGACATATCGTAACGGAACTCAGTAAGTGTCTTCGGCACCATTCCCTGACAGTACAGTAAAAGTTTGGGGGCAAAGTAATGAAAGTGATCTCAGTAGATTCCTTGCCAAGAACACTGGATCACGAATGATTCACGCGAACACAGACGGATATATGTAGATTGGGAGGCGCATTCCATTCACAAACAAACCTAATCTACTGCATCTTCAGCGGCTCAGATGTCTGGAGTAAATGACGACCACTGCATTCATTATTACATCCAGCAACACAACACCTCAATCACTCAATCTGAGATATTCTTGTCTAACTTACATCCCTGCTCCGGCATCGAAACAAAGAGGTCGGACTGTTACAGCTGATCTGAGGTAAAACGCTCATGTCAATCAACTATTATGGGAGCGGCCTCTGTGGGTGTGATGCCACAATGACAGGCATCTGAGAATGGCTCGATTTGAAAAAGGGAATATTATTTTTACAGATTAATTAAAAACCACTGCATGGATTTTTATCATTATAGGGTAGATTTGTACATACACTGACAACACACAATGTTGTCACACAGTGTTCAAACAACATGTAAAAGTGAACTTAGCATCAGATGACCCCTTTAAGAGCTCTTTCACAGCCAGGCCGTGTCAAAAAGGAGGCTTTCCCACTGGATTGTGGAGCTATCGTGGCTGTTAATATGAGCCAATGTTTGGAACGCTCTTTGCACATTAGGGCCCACTCAACAAGGGCTATCGCCTCCACCTGGGCGTGGTCAAGAAGTATTTCTATTCAGGACATATGCTTTGCAGCTGCCTTTCAGGGGAACTGAGGTTACGATAGTAACCGGAGACGTTATTACGAGTGGGAAACTCAAAATTTTCTTTAAGCCCTGAGTTTCCGAGTTGGGGGTGTGTGAGTAAACGTGTTGGATACAATGGACACAGCCAAAGTCAACAGAAATGGTAGCGTCTATATTGACGGTAAATTTGTTGAAATGAATAAAATGATTATTTTTTTAAATATACAATAAAACTATATAAGTTACATATACAGTACAATATATTACATTTTTGTATAATTACCATAGAATATATGATTCAGTCATAATAGTCAACTCGTAAGTACGATCGCCCCAGGTGGACTTGAACGCAGTATTAATAACACCAAAGCACAGTGCCCTTAAAGCACACTAAATCCACTCTGGAGCAGTATTCGAGGATCGGTAAATGAGTACTTCTCTCATTTTCTTCTGGCCAGGGGTGTGATTTTGAAGTTGTAGGAGAAAATGAGATGGGAGTTTTTCAACATACCCAAACTATCTTGAATGGGAGTGCACAGAGTAGGCATAATGCAGAGCTAGACAAGACAAGCATTTGTGGTTAAAATGTGTACAAATATTAACTTATTTATGAAAATGGCTGATCATTTCGCTAGCTAAGGCCCTTCTTTCTTGGCTGGGATAGTTTAGAGCCCTTTGAAGCTGCATTGAAACTGCATTTTGAAAGTTCAAACTCACAGGCACCACTGAAGTCCACTATATGGTGAAAAACCTTGGAATGTTTTCCTCAAAAAAAATTCTTTATGACTGAACAAAGAAAGACATGAACATCTTGGATGACAATGGAGTGAGTAAATTATCTGTAAATTTTTGTTCTGGGAATGAATTAATCCTTTAATTTTATTTTTCTGCACTTTGCATGATAAATTTCTTTAAAAGTTTAGCTATAAATAACACTGTCACAATGTAATATGCTAACATGACCATGAATATAATTCTGTATCTGCTTTAAGACACATACTGCTTACTTCTCTATTTTTTTTTAACACAATGTAGTTTACACACTTCATACAATTAATGAAAAACTGATATTTCCTAATCATTTCCTCATAAACAGACACTTTTCTCATTCATTGTTGTGTGTACACACAGGCATTGATGTGCAGTTCAAAGGTACTGCATAAATAATGCAGCACAGTAAATACATACAGCATAAATAATGCAGTATCCAATACTCCAAAACTTTACCCAAGTGCTGCTGTGCCTAGGCAAATGGTTGTCTTATTATAATTTCACAAAAAAGATGCTAAATTATTAACATGACAAAGACTTTTGTAAATGTATAGGCAAAAGTAAAAGTGTGATTCACCAGCCAGACATATGAAACAAACACATTGTCTAAATATGGTATTAGCTTTTGCCATATTATTACGATGTATTTACAGCAAAATAAATTGCTAAATGTCAAAGACACTAAAGATTAGCTCCCAATATGCACTTATTTACTGGTAATGAATTAAATCTATAACATCAGTAATTTTCAAATACACAATCAAATACACAACTAACAAAACCTTATAGTAAAGCTCAGCATTCTTCCACAATAATCAGCTGAGCAGCAGAGGACAGCAGTTTGTAAGTGTTTTGTCTTGTTTTCTCATTAGATTTCAGCGCAGTTGTCGTTGTTAGGAAACATTGTTTTGCATACTGTGTTTTGGCGTGGTAAATGTGTTCTCAAGTCAGGTTTGTTCTCGTTATCATGGAACTTTCCAGTTTCAGTTTGCTAAGTAGTATTAGGCAAGTATAAAATTGCTTAGTACACCGCGGCAGCCCTAGTGTGAAAACCAACGAGTGTAAAGATGATCAACTCTACCTTGCATGACTCCACTGAGAAAGAACACAGACAAGACACTTGAGTATTGCTTTTCTCCCCTTTCTTTATTTTTTGTACAGCTTGTTCTTATCTTGTTTAGTCAATTGTACTTAATATGTGCTTTCAAATCTCTACTACTACTACCGGAAAGCAGATTGGAGGCAGGCCAATGTCCCTCTGTCCTCTACTACTTTACTCTCTATTCCAACTCTAATTCTAACTGAGACCTGGATCAAACCTGAGGACACTGCCACTCCTGCAGCCCTCTCCACTAATTTCATTTTTTCTCACACCCTTCACACGGTTGGGACGGGTGGAGGTACTTGTCTCCTTATTTCAAAGGAATGGAAATTCGATGTGTTACTGTCAAGCTTTCCTGAGGATGGTACTCCTCTGGTACTGATCAGTGACTTCAGCATTCACCTACAGCTGATGACTTTGCAGTCCTCTTCACAAATAAAACAAGAACCATCATTGACCAATTTCCCACACCACAAACTGATGATAACATCATAACAACAAATACACACTCTCACACCACCTTTTCTGCACTCTCAGAGACAGAAGTTTCCAAACTTATCCTTTCCAATCATCCCACTACTTGTCCACTTGATCCTATCCTCACTCACCTCTTTCAGGTTATTTCTTCTTTGGTCATACCTGCACTTTCCCACATTATCAACACCTCTCTTCACACTGGTACATTTCTTACAGCATTTAAGCAGACTCAGGTAAGCCCACTGCTAAAAAAAAAAAAAAAAAAAAATTTCTCCAAATCCAGCACTTTTAGAAAACTACATCTATCAGACTACTTCCATTCATTGCATAAAACACTTGAGCGAGTTGTGTTCAACCAACTCTCTATATTTCTTGCACAAAACAACCTCCTGGACAACAACCAATCTGGCTTCAAAAGTGGCCACTTAACTGAGAGTGCCCTACTCTTGGTTACTGAGGCCCTGAGACTGGCAATCTTGCTGGATTTGTCTGCTGCTTTTTTTTTTTTTTTTTTCTGACCTTGTACCATTACCCACTGATGGTGAAGTGAAGCATTCATTACTCAAAGCTTTTCTAAATGGTTAATTTCCCTGGCCATCTAGTGGTTATAAAAATGAATAACACCTTCCAAAGTGCTGTGTTCCATTACAGCACATCTGGTTCTACAAATGATTCTTTGTTTTATTATATTTTATATAAATAATCGTCATTGTCAAACTCATTCATTTGTGTCAGTGTAGTGGTACTAAAATAAATAAAACATAAATTCATAAATTAAATCTATGATTTGTTTATTTTAACTCTGCCATAGTCCTTAGACTGTAATTTCATGGCCAAAGTTTATTTTTGAGCTCTATATATAAATTATGATTAAAATAATAATAAATAAAAATGCTAACACATTAAAATGTCATTTGATTTAAAGGAAAAAGCACTGAGGTTCGGGCGAATGAAGCCTCGGATGTCATAGATCACATGCTTTTCTCAAAACTAATCAAGCTCCGATACAGTGCTTCATGTGAAATGTGTCGTTTTTATTGATACAAGCTTCAGAGCTTCTGTGTTGAACGTAACAGCACTATGTTTGCCTTGTTTTTGATCATTTGCTGCCTGACATTTGGTTGTTTTGTTGGATTACTCTTTGTATTTGCCTTGGATCTTATAGTTTGCTGGTGTTCGACGCTGCCTGTTTGACCATGCCTTGTTTAAATAAAGCCTGCATATAGATCATCAATTCTATAGTCACGCTCCACGTTGCACATACATTGAAATGTCTGGTAATAATTTGTCAATCTTGACAAAGTTTGCTAGTGTCAGTCATGTACATTTATGTTTGAAAATTAAGAGGCAGTACAATTAGTCTGGTTGCAGAGAAGAAGAAAAATAAGAAAGAAGATAAAAGGAAAGGAGTAAGATAAGGGTAGGTCTGATTGTGGAATTTTTAGAACACATTTGTTGATATTGCGGTGGGAAAAAACAAATCTATGTATTGGTTGAAAAGGTTTTGATTCTTTGTTCTATAAAGTTGTGTTCTTTTGAACTGGAATCTGTTTAACATTTCTTTACTCAATACATTATTTATTGTTATTGTGTTTTTATTTAATTCTAATCTCAAGGTTTTTTTTAATGTTTACTTGGTAAAAATATAAAAACACTAAAGTTTGTTTATCTTTTCAACCTGTATTGTTGTCATTTATTTTAAATTATGAGAATTATCATATATAAAAATATTTGATACTTCACTTGCATAACTCTGCCTGGCTGCATTTCTTGAATCAAAATGCATAATACTCAAGATGCAGGCTCACACTACAAAAATCTTATTTAAAAAATCAGAATTTTCCTAGTACAAAGATTACAATACAATATATTTATACCTGACACAAGACAGTTTTTATAAGTATGTCAGAATTTAAGCTTTAATGTATGTTTAACAAGCAAAAACATACTAGTAAGATAAATAAATAAACTGGTTTTTATTTCCCATTTGGCCTAGAATGGTTCAGTTCATACTGTGATACATCTTTACCAAATAATAAAATAATAAAAATAATTTATATAATAATAAAAATTCTGTTCTCCACACAGAGAAATGGAGCTTCTGAAGTGCTGACTAGTTGAAAATGCACTTTTTTTTCTTTTTCTTCTTTTTTCAGTGCATACTATATAAATCTTTGTAGTTTTAATCAAATAAAGTTTATATTTATCTTTACTTACAGGTTGCGAGTTCTGTGCTGGTTCCAGTGCCATTTTTTCCTCGGTGTAGTGCTACCCATATTTTTTTTCAAAGCCTGTTTTATATTGTGACAGACTCACGGTCAAGACCAAAATGACGGAACAAACATGATCTGTCTACAGTTAGTAGTGGCATGTACTTCCCCTGTGTAATTAACCTAATTTTATTTTTATTTTGTTCCTCAAATAATGTTTTGTTCAGTTTCGGTTTACTCTATAGAAGTCCCTAGGAATCCATTGTGAAGTTGAGATGTTATTTAGCCTACATTTTTTCTCCTTACAAATTAGTTTGATGCAGGTATGCTTGGGCTGTTCAAACAAATATTATATCATAGAGTTGTTTGGGTTGGAGGTAAATTAAATGCAATATGCATTATTTAAAGTTTCAGAAGTGACAACTGCATTTAAATATAGAGTGAATCCCCTAAATTACTTTATTTGTGTGGGTGGGCAGTGTCCTACCAAAATTTTTATCCACTAGAAAACATAGACCTATAAATCTGTGGTGAAAAATGAAACTGCAGCATGCTGTAATTGAGAGCTATTTGGCACTCTTATTTTCACATTACCTTATATTAGTGTTTCTCAATGGGGGCGTTCGGACAGCATGGGGGGACGCTTGAAGCAATATTCTTGAAAGGGGGGCGCTGAGCTGTTCTTGGGGGGCGTTTGGCCATGACGAGTTTACACCAAAGATGTACGAGCTGAAACTTGCAAAAGAAAATGGTCTGCCACACCCTAACGCTGTCTCTACACTGGATACATCAAAGCGCACTTTCTGTATATATTTCTCAACTTGTCGGTAGCGCAAGCGCGTTTTCACTGTTTTCACAATGTTTTCACTGGCCAACTTAATTTTATTTTGTTAATATAAACAAATTTTGAGCATTGATCCAGCTTTACTTGCGAAGACTGAGACGCTCCATTTATAGCCAAACATGATTCCCTCACCTATTACCAATTCACCTGCTTGCTGTGTTTCAAAGCAGTTTATTTGGTTATTCTATAACCTTTTCACTTTTATTTTGCCTCTGTCTCAACTTTTTTGGAGTGTGCTGCATACTTCAAATAAATAAATAAATAAATAAATATTTTCTAAATAAATATGCTTATATTTACAAATTACATTTAAGTTGGTCAACTTTGAAATATTCTCACAAAATCTATGAAATATAGTAAAGTAGGGTTTATGTGTAAATGTGGTATTTACTCACCAAAATAACAATGTCCACTATGTGATTTTTATTTAGTCTTTTTAAATTTGGGGCAAAAAAATATATCCGCATTTCACTAACACTGAAGCTGTAGCAATGAAAACCACCAACATGCTTAAAAACTCTGTAAATTAATGTTATTACAATTTTAAAATAATTTACTGTAAAAAAAGTACTTTACTGTCTTTTTTGATCAATTCAATGCATCCTTGAAATAAAGTAATTTTATAAATTTAATTCATAAGCAATTTAATATTTATTGTAATGAATGGAGTTATTGATTAGATGAATTAGATTCAGGCATCTTCACTTTTCCTAGGCTAATTGGGTGTTGCTGCTGTGACATAATTAATATATGGGCAATTAAATATGTAAGTGATAGAATACATTTTCCTTCCAGATGAATCTCTTTTACTGGGATTCTGCATTTTCTGTCACTTATTATTCAATTATTCAACTAAACTTTTATTTATTTTATTTAAAATTTGAACTATACCTATAAACTGTATCATAGGCATTTGGTCTTTGTATAAAAAAAATTGAGATTGAAAAACAAAATGAAATAAAATAATAAAATAAAATAATTTTACATTCAATAATAAAATATATTCAAATGTTTGAATGTTGAACCATTCTTTTAGCCCTTTAACTTTATCATGTTTGATATGTCAATCACTAAAACCTCAAACTGAACGTAATCACAACTTAGCTGAAAAAAAAAAGTACATAACATACCTTCTGTTTTTTTATTGTATTTATTATTATTATGATTATTATTATTAGGCCATTTTAGGATAATTTTAGAAATGTCCACCTTTATTTTGTGCTTCTGTGTATTTTTGCTGTTAAATCTTTAGTGATTTTTAATGTAAAAAACTTTATTTAGAGATATAGAGCGCAAATTGATAGGACTATTTATATGTGTTATACGTAAGTGGTCTGCTGTAGTGTTATAAATAACTTAGATCAGAATTTCATCTGCACCAAATTGCATATTTTTGATCAGTTTGGGCCTCTAATTAAAATTAAACTGCACGTTTTTTGGTTTGTTTTTTCCTCATATAATACAATGTGAACTATGATCTATTAAATGGCGCAAAACTAAACTTTTTTTTCTCTCTTTTTTTGTGTAATGTTTCAATAAAATTTCTTTTCTGACTACTGCTTCATATGTCAGGATTTACAGGGATAAAACGATTGGAAATTAGCAGCTGAAAAAGAGGACTAAGAATGTGTATTTAAAAAAAAATAAAAATAAAAATAATAATAATAATAATAATAATAATTCCATCTGGATTTTAAGTCTGTTTCAGTTATGCATGTTAGGTTTTACAAAATACATTGTAGAATGTATTTTTTTGGAAGTCAGAATGTAAGATGATCTGTTTTTATCAGTGGTGGAGGGTAAAGAAGGGTAGAGTAGTGCTGACATGTTTGAACATATTTGACTCCACTCTGACCATTTCAGGCACTAAAGAGAAGCATGAGTAGCACAAGCACAAACCTGTAAGGTTTGATCAATTGGAATGCTGGAATCTCTGCCTGGACTTTTGTTTAAAAGTAACTAAAATGTGCATGAAAACAGCTTAAGCGAAATTTACCAGCCAAGCACATGGCACACTGGGACAAATACTATAGTACAGTATTAGCTATTAGGGTGTTCTTGTAGTCCAAGACAGTATATGGTGCTAACAAAGCTCAGGTCAGAGGTTTATTGTTATTTTACCAAGCTGGGTTACAACCCACCAGTTACGCTGTTATATACGTCCTTGCACCAAATGACAAAATTAAAATAAAAACTGAAGACGTACTCCACAGTTGAACAAAATGTTTTCCCCCATTTCTTTGGCACAGTATATTAACTGATTTCATGAATTATATTAATGGTTTTAGAATATAAAACATTAAGGGTCAATTAATCCAGTAACAAAACTTAATTGTAAACTCCAAAACATTCACATCAAACACTCTTCCAAAATTATACAACTGTACAAAAGAAAATCACCTACCGGATTGTTACAGGAATCTGTTCAGCACTAAATGCCAGACCATAAGCTAAAAAACAAGATTGAATCATTCCACATCCTCTCTGAAGAAGAAAAAGAAGAAAAAAACCTTCTATTCTCAAAGCAACCACTTTCATACATTCTGTACATGTAGCCCCTCCTTCCCAAACAATAAAGACACCCCATTTACATTCTGGGCATGTAGATCTGTCTGATTTGTTTTTCTATTTAACACATATTTTAATATATTACATTCGAAAAATAACAAAAAAGTGACATTTATGCATTAAATTAAATCTAAATATAAGTGTCAACTTTATGTTAACACATAATGAATGTGATAAAAATTTAATCTAATTAATTGTACAGTATGAATAGTCACTGTTCCATAAAATTATCACTGTGCTGTTTATTACAATGCACAAGAAGAAGAAGGTTCAAGTTAAAACAGATAACATACAGGTAAATCCAAATATATCAGTGTGAAGCAACACAATGTAGCCTAACCATATAAGACTTGACAAACTAAAGCTGAACAAACGTCAACTAAATACAAGAGTAAACAAGGATGATAAAGCAAACACACCTGGACTAAATGACTGTAACTATGACAACCAAGGCAGGGAGGAAAGGTGCCATATGGTGGTGTGAGTGTGACAGTCTGACCAATAATCAAAATATATCATGCTTGTACATAAAAGATAAACTTATGGCTATAGAATCACCACAGCCCATTTGCTGTTTTTTCTTAATCCTCAAAGACCCATTTATAGAGGTATGGCGTTGTTTTAATGACAAATGTCGAGAGCGCATTATTGTAGCGCGAAAGTAGATTAATACAATGCGCGAGCGCGAATCTTTCAGCTCGCACGCGGATTTTCTTTGCTCTAGCACAAAACCGGACGCGCGCTCTCGGATTTACGCTGCTCTCGCCCAGGGAGATTGCGTGAACTTAAAACATGTCTCTCCTCTCTCTCAAAGTGTGTGTGTGCGCGCTCAAACTGTGTCTTGTGCACTCGCAAATCTCTCCGTGCTCATGTGCTAGAAAATAATTATTTTAAACGTTGTCAAAGGTTATCAAACAATCAGAGATAAAAACTCTATGAGATCTTATTGGCTGTAGGGAAATGAACCTGGAATTCTTTCTTCCAGCTAGGAATCGGGTGCTTGCATGATTTGACCTCATTTGTTTGATTAAATCCCTCTATATATATATATATATATTCTGATTTAAGTCAGAACTTTTTAGATCAGGGTCAGGTGCCCTATTTCCTAAATTCCTAAATACTTAAGATGTGGAGACCATATATAACACTAATGAATTTCTCATATTTGTCATAACGTCACCACATTATATTCTATAGTTTTAAGGCATTTGCAGACAATGCAGTTACCTTTAACTGTAATATAACTATATATTCACTGTTTTAAAGAAGAGTTTAGTGGGTTTTCTCATTTCACATTTAACTGTTCATAAGGAGAATTGCCGGGGGAAAAAGCTGTTCTTGTGCCTGGTTGTCCTGGTGTTTGGGGCTCTGTAGCGCCGGCCAGATGGTAAAAGTTCAAAGAGATGATGACTTGGATGTGAGGGATCCAGAGTGATTTTCTGAGCTCTTTTCCTCAATCTGGATGAATACAGTTCTTGGATGGTAGGCAGGGGAGCACCAATAATCCTCTCTGCAGTACGAACTATTCTCTGTAATCGTCTGATGTCTGATTTTGTAGCTGACATCTTTTTTTTTTTAAGTGCATAATTATAACTATTGAAAAACGTTTAATCCAGCTGTGAAAAGAATAATTTTCTAGCGAATAAGCACGGAGAGATTTGCGAGTGCATAGGACACAGTTTGAGCGCGCACACACACACATTGTGAGAGAAGAGAGACACATTTTAAGTGCGTGCAATCTCCGTGGGTGGGAGCAGCGTGAATCTGAGAACGCGTGTCCAGTTTTGTGCTAGAGCAAAGGAAATCCGTGTGCAAGGGGAGAGCATTGTATTAATCTACTTTCGCGCTACAAGAATGCGCTCTCGACATTTGTCATTAAAATAACACCATATAGAGGGGGGAAAAACAGTGAAAAAATTCTTTCACCCTTAATATTGTTGTAGGAGGCCTCTACTGCAAATTAAGTGGGTTTTTACATTTTTTTACATTTTAGTAAGTTTTAGGGAAATGTTGTAATGTTACAATGTTGAACTTTTGGGTAGCAGAATTTCAGTGTTTTTAATCACTATCTGAACAAATGTAGAGGACATCTAAAGGTTCATTTGCAGGGTGTAATGCTTCTGTAACCTTATATCAGTGGCCTCTATGAATATATACAATAATAATCACACAATAATAATACATCATATCTTAATGAAAAAAATAATTATAAAAAAAATGCTCATATTATATTTACAGAGCCTGGTGAACTAAATTTAACTGTATCTTCAATGTTAAAGTGGGTGACAACAATAAATATTCTTATTAGGAATAAAACGTCCTCATTTTTTAACTGTGCAGAGCTGTCGCTGAATAGTTAGGCCTACTACGCTACTGTATTTTAATGTTGGTCATTATGATGGTACTTGGAGAGCCAAATATTTTCTGAGGTGGTACTTGGTATAAAAAGTTTGAGAACCACTGGTTTAAGTAATAAATGTAGCCTAAAAATCAGGTATTTGTTTTAATATTTGATATATATTTTAATTATTTAGAATTGACAGGGCTTTACAATTGACATGATTGAATCTAATGAATTGTTATTTAATATTGAGCACCAATTAAGTTTCACACTGCTCATGCAATTTCATGCTGATTCGAGTCTGTTTGGGTCATAACCATATAATAACCTGTGTTAACTTCTCTTCATTCAAAACTTTAACGTATAATCATCGTGTAAAATAACAGAATCTAAATTTATTAAACTTTATTAAAAAGTATTTATTAAGTTTATTTGTAAATTTATTAAAAAGTTGAGACATTCCACATAAAAAGTCTGGCCTATAGGAGACAGATTTGGCATTCTGCAGGCAGTTTGCTCATCCCTAAGTTTCAATCATTCGTATGTACAGTATGTCTTATTTTACTTACACACACACACACACACACACATGTTTGTTTTTGTGAATTGTGGGGACTTTCCATAGACTTCTATAGATTTTGTACTGACCAAACGATATTGTCTATCCCCTAACCCAACCCTAACCCTAAACCTAGCCCTCACAGAAAACATGTTTGCATCGTTACACTTTCAGATAAACATCATTTACTATTTTTAATCATTTTTTAACATTGTGGGGACCGCAGGCCGGTCCCCACAATGTCAAAAATTTCAGGTTTTACTATCATTGTGGGGACATTTGGTCCCCACTATGTAGCAAAAACAAGTACACACACACACACACACACACACTTTAAAAAATGCTCCCTGCCCCTGCTAATACCACTGATACCCCCAAATCGCAAAAACATTATCACCTGTCCCTCATGCAGTAGGCAGATATTTGGACAAACAAGCAAAGCCCAGGAAATGAATGAATGAATGAATGAATGAATGAATGAATGACCTGTTAAGTTTGATAAGTTACAGATAAGTTTCAAATATTGCTACACAAATTCTTTAACATTCTTGAGGAAATAATTTATTCTTCAATTTATTTAATAATCATAAAAAATCTACTGAAACTGTCATGATCGGGGCTGTGGGTCTTCCCTCAGCCTCTCGAGGTCGCTGTTCCCCTTGCACTGCACTCCCCTGATTGTTCACGTCTGTCTTGTCATTTGCACTGATTACGCTCACAGCTGTTCACACTCTGGACTATTGTATAAGAACTCTCACTTCTCACTCCTGTTCAGGTCTGCATTGTCTTTTGTCTTTTGTCCTCGTGTGTGTTCGGTTCGGTTTTGATTTTTGATCCTTGTTTCCAGTTTGTGTTGTGCCGTGTTGGCCTTCTGGTTTACGTTCTTTTGTGTTTTGTTTCATTAAATTATTCTTCCCCTGCATTTGGACCCAGATATCCTTTACCTCCCGTGACAGAATGCAGACCTCCAAGATGGGTCCAGCGGGGAGGATTTTTTTCGGGGAGGCGAAGCTTCCCCGTTTGGCGACGGCGGACGCGCGTTTGGGGGCGGCGACCACCCGCTCTGTTCCCGACACGGCGGGAATGTCCTTTGAGGCGGCGTCGGCCGCCCGTTTCGAGCTCATCTACGCCTGTCTGGCGGGGATGGACGCCTGTAGGGCCGAGGCTGCGCAGATGCGGCCCTGCTTTCTGGCGGGGGCGGAGACGCTCTTCCTCGGGCAGGCGGCGGCGACCGCTCTCTCTGTTCCTGACGTGGCCCTCACCGTGCCTTCTGTTCCGGACGCGGCGGTGACCGCTCTCTCTGTTCCGGACGCGGCGGCGACCGCTCTCTCTGTTCCTGACACGGAGGCGGCTGCGCTCGCTGTTCCTGACGTGGCCCTCACCGTGCCTTCTGTTCCGGACGCGGCGGTGACCGCTCTCTCTGTTCCGGACGCGGCGGCGACCGCTCTCTCTGTTCCGGACGCGGCGGCGACCGTTCTCTCTGTTCCTGACGTGGCCCTCACCGTGCCTTCTGTTCCGGACGCGGCGGTGACCGCTCTCTCTGTTCCGGACGCGGCGGCGACCGCTCTCTCTGTTCCGGACGCGGCGGCGACCGCTCTCTCTGTTCCTGACGCGGCGGCGACCGCGCTCTCTGTTCCTGACGCGGCGGCGACCGCGCTCTCTGTTCCTGACGCGGCGGCGACCGCTATCTCCTGTCCGGACGCGGCGGCGACCGCTCTCTGTTCCGGACGCGGCGGCGCCGCTCTCTCTCTGTTCCGGACGCGGCGGCGACCGCTCTCTCTGTTCCGGACGCGGCGGCGACCGCTCTCTCTGTTCCGGACGCGGCGGCGACCGCTCTTTCTGTTCCGGACGCGGCGACCGCTCTCTCTGTTCCGGACGCGGCGGCGACCGCTCTCTCTGTTAGGGATGCGGCGGCGACCGCTCTCTCTGTTCCTGACGCGGCGGCGACCGCTCTCTCTGTTCCTGACGCGGCGGCGACCGCTCTCTCTGTTCCGGACGCGGCGGCGACCGCTCTCTCTGTTCCGGACGCGGCGGCGACCGCTCTCTCTGTTCCGGACGCGGCGGCGACCGCGCTCTCTGTTCCTGACGCGGCGGCGACCGCGCTCTCTGTTCCGGACGCGGCGGCGACCGCGCTCTCTGTTCCGGATGCGGCGGCGACCGCTCTCTCTGTTCCTGACGCGGCGGTGACCGCGCTCTCTGTTCCGGACGCGGCGGTGACCGCTCTCTCTGTTCCTGACGCGGCGGTGACCGCTCTCTCTGTTCCTGATGCGGCGGCGACCGCTATCTCCGTTCCGGATGCGGCGGGGACCGCTCTCTCTGTTCCTGACGCGGCGGTGACCGCGCTCTCTGTTCCGGATGCGGCGGCGACCGCTATCTCTGTTCCGGACGCGGCGGTGACCGCTCTCTCTGTTCCTGACGCGGCGGTGACCGCGCTCTCTGTTCCGGACGCGGCCCTCACCGTGCCTTCTGTTCCGGACGCGGCGGTGACCGCTCTCTCTGTTCCTGACGCGGCGGTGACTGTGCTGCACGGGCCTGGCCCGCCGTCCCTCCCCCTGAGTTGCCTTCCTCCGTACCTCCTCCCTCCAGACTTTGGGAACGTCTGGAAGCCGTTCCGTAGGGAGGGGGTACTGTCATGATCGGGGCTGTGGGTCAGTAGAAACAGTATGTTTCTACTAGTATTTTATTTTATGTATTTTTTTTTTCATATGGAACAGGTGAGAAGCACAATTTATCCATGTAATGTGCACAGGCAAATTTTGCTACCCCTTGACTATCACAACTATGTGAAGGATACGTACGAAGACGAAGGCCAACGAAATCAAAAGTCTTTAATATATTTCAAACAAGTAAATCCACAAGCAGGACATGAACGCATGTACACATAGACAAGACCGGACGACAAACACTGAACTGAAACCAACTTATAAAGACAGGCGATTACGGTGAGCTTAATTAAGACACAGGTGATACAAGGTTAACTCATAATGACAACGAGGGCAGAAACAGGAAAACCATATATGGGCACAAGAGGGAAAAACCAATACAAAGACTTCAGGGGTATGACATTAACCCAGTGTTGCAAAATTACAACACTGACATATCAAGCTCAAAATCTAAAATGTTTAAAGAATTCGACAATACCTTAATATCTACATGATCTAGACATATTACTAATCAGAAAAAAAAAATTATGTGCTTCAAGGGAAGTTTGCAGGTTGTGTGATATCATGTCCACATGAATAGATCTATTTTTAAAATCTAGCATCCAATTGAGGATGAACAATAAGACCTATTAGTTGCGTAAATGTGGTTCTTAGAAAAAAAAAAAAAAAAAAAAAAAAAAAACCTAAAAATGATGTTGTATTATTGTAACAGTGGGCCTTACAGGGTTAAGAGATTAAAGATAATAATTCTCCAGACAGAGACACTAAATAATAATTAGAATGTAGAATATAAGACATTCAAATGTTTAACTTTTTACCCATGTACATGGATTGACCCACATTTGTTTGAAAATTAAATGCTGAAATTGCTGAAATTCACTGATATTAATAAAAGGTTGGTAATTGAGAATAATAAAACATATTATTTCTAATCTATGAAGTCCAGATTTTTTAAATATTATTTTTGTACAAATGATATTCATATATAATTTATCTACTTGTTTTTAGTGTTTAATGCTAAGAACAAAGATATTATAGGACAAATGTAGGCCTAATAAATAATGAAATTAAAATAATACATTTTGACTGTCATCAGACGTGGTGACCAAGAGAAAAACATGGAAGACAAAGTCATACCATCAATATATGGTCAAAAGAATAGCAGCAGTATTGAATTCATTCTTGATTTAACTAGCCTCTTTTCAGCCTTCCTCTTTTTACATGTTGTCATACCATTTTTTAATACTTAATCAAGGCCCACTCTGTTGATGTCACGTGTTCTTTGTGTTTTGGTTCCGTTTTTTCCTGTTCTCCTGCTTCCTGTTTCTGTTCCTCATCTGTTACTATGGTTTTTGATTAATTATCCTGCACCAGTCATTATAAGTTGTGTTTGTACTCCTTGTCAGCCTTCTTTCAGTTATTATTAAAATCATATTGTTTCAACGCCATTCTCCAATCGTCATCTGCCTTCCTGCCTGCTACACACCTGACAGAAAAACGGACCTATTAAAGATGACAGAGGCTGAGGATGCACTTTGGAGTCTGCGGCAAGATGGTTGGAGGTTGGAGTGGTATGTGGAAGAATTCCTCGAGCTTGCTAAACAGCTGAGCTGGCATGACGCTGCTTTAGGTGCATGTTTTCAGCTGGGGCTTGACCACAGGACAATCCGTTGCGATCTTCCTTGTGTGAGTATCCCCTGATCGAACTGATTAATTAATCTTGTCCTTTATTTAAACGGTTCTAATTTCGAAGTCAAAGAAATAAGGAAAGATTTTAAGTCTTGTCGTCCAGACCCCTCTGGAACATGACGCGTCATGCCAGCTCACCCAACACCGGGAACCCCCACATACCGCACCAACGACTCGGACCGCCTGCCCAGCCCAAACTCTTTGCATCCTCCAAAGCACTGTCAGCTTCCTCAGCCTAGAACCTCCGGCCGTGGCTCACTCAAGCCCGCCGGCCGCCGCTCCACGCTCAAAACCGCCAGTCTCTCATGTGGCAAGCCACCTGTACATTGGGAACATTATGGACATAGTGCTCCTATTGGAGTTCACTGCCCCTATCCTCTCTCCTACGTCTCCGCTGGTCCCATCCAGCCCTCCTGAATGTCCTACGTCTCCGCTGGTCCTGTCCAGTCCTCCTGAGTCTCCTGACTCTCCTTTGTCTCCGTTGGTCCCATCCAGCCCTCCAGAGCCTGCTCCTCCTGAGCGCCGTCTAGAGCCCGCTCCTCCTGAGTGCCCTCCAGATCCCGCTCCTCATGAACTCTTCATGGCCTGTGGACCTTCAAATTTCCCCCCGGAATTTTTTTTTTTCATATTCCCATGGCCATAGTGGTTGGGCCAGAGGCTAAGGCCAAGGAGGCCGTCCGGCCATGACCTCCTGAACTACCTGCTCCGCCATGGCTTCCTGGACTGCCTGATCTGCCATGGTCTCCCGAACTGTCTGCTCCGTCATGGCTCCCCGAGCTCCCTGATCCACCATGGCTCCCCGAACTGTCTGCCCCACCATGGCTCCCCGAGCTCCCTGACCGGCCATGGTTCCCCGAGCTCCCTGATCTGCCCTGGAGGCCTTCCTCGTTTCCGCCCTGTGTCTGCCCTGAACCAGCCTCCAGTGGCACTGTAAACTGCAACTGATTTGATATTAATGACTTTAAACTATACAGTAACATGAATGCTCAATCCCCACAGCTCATTTATCAGTTGTCCTGGTGTAATGAAGAATGAGAAATATAATATATAGGCTATTTTAATAATAAGAATTGGGTGAAGCGCCAACTCTCTCTGTCTCTCTCTGTCTCTCTCTCTCTCTCTCTCTCTCTCTCTCTCTCTCTCTCTGTGTGTCTGTGTGTGTGTGTGTAGGTGTGTGTGTTTGCGTGCATCAATTAAAGAAGCAGCATTAATATAGAATGGTGATTAAACTGACTTGTTTTACTGCATACCTGCCAGCCAATCAGAATCCAGTATCCAGACATTCCATGGAATAATCTTTCTATGACCCCTCTTTGTCTGCAAAAATGAGTAACATTGCTTACTTATATGTTGTGGGTTTTCTGATGGAGTTTTGCTCGCAGTGTTGTACTCCACATATTTTAATAACAGACTACAAAACCTGCTTTATACTGTAACAGATGCAAAACAATCCTTAATAAAAGGGAAAAAATGAATGAACAGCCATGGGCCATCTCACTTTGTTTAAAGAATTATAGCTAATCAAGCTCTTGCATAAGCCTACTAAAAACGTCCTGACAGGAGCATTGAGGCAAGTTGGTGTTAAACTCTGCAGGACACTGGCCCTCCAGAACCGAGTTTGGGCACCCCTGGTGTAAAGCCTGGAATTTACCCCAAAAAAAGAATGCAATACAACTCGTGGCTTGATTCAGCTTAATAATATATAATCAATAATATACAATTAATATATAATCAGACTAAAGTATCATGGCCAACTACGTATGTGAAACAAATATTGAAATAAGCAATTGTAAGTAAAGTCATTTGTTTTTACCCACAAACAATAGAAAATTTCTAACTTAGGTTTCATTTTTCTGTTTCTCAAACAAAACAAAATAATAGTAATAATAATAGTAATAGTAATAGTAAGCATTTTAGAATGTCCCAAAACATCTTGACCTAAGCACTGACTGTATTTCTTTGTACTTGAGTCCAAGTTTAAAATAAAGCTCTATGAACCACTCCATTGTGAATGTACAGAGCTGTATAAACATTGCAAGGTGTAAAGTAAACAGGAAGTGTTTGTCAGAACTCAACTGGTTTTGCGAGGAAATGCAAAAACACAGCTCATTTACCAGTTGTCCTGGTGTAATGCTAACCTATGGGGAAGCGGAACAGGGTAGGGAGTTGTGCATGTACACATGATGCGATTGGTTGTAATACCTCTGTAATATCTCTTTTGGTGTGATTGGACTAGACGGTTGCAGGTAGTGATGGGAGAAAGAACCTTTTCAAAGCTTTGAATCAATTGAATCAATTGCTTTGCAAAATAATTACATCTATCTATCTATCTATCTATCTGTCTGTCTGTCTGTCTGTCTAAATGCATTGTGTCGTTTAAAATATGCTGGTGAATAATTTATACAGATAATTCCTTCATATTAACATATAGAGTACACTGTGCCCATAAATAGGGAGAGGCAAGCTATGTAAAGAAGCGGCATCATTCACCTCTTCATCGTTGGATCTACGGTACGGGCAGCGGTCTCTCCCTTCTCTAACACAAGTGTTGTGAGAGTCCCCTGGGTGCTTCGACAGCGATCAACAAGAAAAGATTCTCCTCTGAAAAAGCAAATTTTCTCTAAAAGAGCTACACGGTACGGATTGTGTGTTTACATCATGCCTTTCCATCCGTGTCTTTCTGGTTGTGGTTTCCACCTTTCCTTTAATGAACAGCACAATCACTGTGTTCACTGTTTGGGCCATGAACATGCTGACACAGTGCTCGCTGAGGGTAATTGTCAGGCTTGCGAGGACATGCCCTTGAGTACTCTTGAGCACTCAAGAGCCACGTTCTTTGTTAAGAGGCTGCGGCTCACTTCAACTGCTTCCAGCTCCAGTCCTTCTGCTTCCAGGTACGAGGCTGCAGCGATGTGTGTTGAAGAAAAGGGAGAGGAAATGAGTAATGTTTCATCGAGTACCACCCCGCAAACTGCTCACCCTGTGTGCTCACCGGTTGAGCTTCCGGATGATTTTGACAGTTCGTCTCAGTACAGACTGGATCTTTTATTTGGAGCTCCTGCTGAGGAGGAGGGTATTTCTGCAGCATCGGAGGGAGGGCGTGAGCCATTTGAAGCTGACGCCTCTTCTGAACTTGCCTCTCCGGTGGCTGAGTTTCAGTCGGTGGTGGACGCTGAAATGGCCGCCGTGCTTCAACAGGCAACCAAGGAGATCGAGCTGGACACATCCTGCCTCGGAGTGCAGCAAGCGCCAGCCCAGCTCTGCCGAGGCAGCAGCCTCCACCTGCTCCACACCCCCAGCAAGAACAGCCCAGTGGTCCAGTTCTCACAGGAAGGTGGCTCTGCCAGCCCATCCACAGGCCACAAGGAACCCTCGTCAGGCTTCAAAGCGTTTCTGAGACGGGCGGCCCAGAGGAGAGGGACTGACTGACCTGCCTGGATCGACGAGGGGACGAGCGTTGGATTCAGCTCTATTCTGGCTGTCTGCCACCTGGTAGACAGCCACCACATGGTCAATAAAAGAGAATTTCCTTCTTCTCTGCGTGTTATTCGCAGCGTTTCCAACCCTCCAAGCAACGGCCGGATGTTGTTTCCTCCAACCAGAACATGTGCTGGCACACCCCTTGTGTTCCCCCATGTTCTGAAACAGCGAGGAAGATCCTCTGATTGGTTTCCTTCAAACGAACTTGCCGGGCAAAACAGCCAGTGGTCCTCGGGGCTTCTTACCTGCAGCCACAAACCAATTTGCCAGCCACAGTGCCCCCACTCCAGGTACATTGGGTGTAACTCCTTTGAGACACCTAGTGGAGAGTTTTCTAGATTGGCTGCACCTCCCTAATCCCTCTCATTCGACTCAGCTGTGTGATCCAATTCGCAAGACACCAGCCCAGGTACCACCGCGTTCTCTTTACCTCAGTCCAAGGCGAGAACGCTGCGGTCCTTCGTGCGGAGATCACAGTCCTGGTGAAGGATGCGATAGAGACTGTCCTCTCAGCCAAAATGAAGAAGGGGTTTTACAGCCCCTACTTCAATGTACCCAAGAAGGGTGGTGGGCTCAGACCAATCCTAGATCTGAGAGTTTTGAATCAGGCCCTTCACAAGGTCCCGTTCAAAATGTTAACCCTCAAACACATCCTCACATGTCAGGGTTCAAGACTGGTTTGTGGCAATAGACCTGAAGGACGCGTACTTTTATGTCTCGATCCTTCCAAGACACAGGCCGTTCCTGCGGTTTGCCTTCGGAGGTCGGGCTTACCAGTGCAAGGTTCTTCCCTTTGGCCTCTCCCTGTCACCCCGCGTCTTTACAAAGGTTGCGGAGGCTGCTCTTGCCCCTCTCAGGGAAGTTCTAGCTCACTCGCGAGATTTGGTTTGTACCCACAGGGATGTGGTTCACAACCACCTGGCTCGTTTGGGAATTCGGGTCACCTGGGAAAAGAGCAAACTCTTTTTTTCTCTGTGTGGAACTGGACTCGATTAATATGACTGCATGTCTTTCCCAAGACCGTGCGCAGTCAGTGCTGAGGTGCACGAGAGCACTCAGATTCAGAACAGCGGTCCCCCTGAAACACTTTCAGAGGCTCCTGGGGCACTTGGCATCCTCAGCCGCGGTCACGCCGCTGAGCCTGATGCACATGAAACTGCTACAGCACAGGCTTCATATCCAAGTCACGAGATGGGTATGGCACCAAGGCACGTACCATGTGAAGATCACACAATTGTGTTGCAGAATCTTCAGTCCTTGGGAAGACATTTCTGCTGCATTATTTGTGCTATCTAAACATAAAATGGGCGATCAGCTTTCATATGGTATCAAAACCTAAAAAAGGTAAAATTTCACCATGTGTTGGGTTTTCCTAGATCGCATCACATGTTCACTCTTACCGTCCTCTGGGCAGGTTGTGATCTCCATAGTGTCTTTTTCCTCAGGGGAAACAGGCACTGTCCCAACGTTCTCAAGACGCTCAGCCGCTCCACTGAGGAAAGGCCCGGCTGCAGGACTCTGCCTGCGACAGGTCAGTTCTTGGACGTTGGAAGGTCACAAAGAGGTGAGCTGCACGTATTTTACTATTTTGGCTTGTTATTATCTGTGCAGAGCCAGCGCTGCCTTATTTATACTCGGATGTCTGGGGCATGGCCAGCTATGCAAAATGTGCACACCCAATGTCACTGGCCTTTTCTCAAAGTTGTCAGAGGTGTTTGGGCTCCCAAGAGCGACCCCTAGTGTCATACACTTGACACAACATCTCTGTTCCCTCCATCAGGGAACTAGTGTTACCATATGTAACCAAGACGTTTATAGCAGTACAGATTAGGATGTAACATGCTAACCATTCGAGCCAATCATTTTGGTCCAGTTGGGGTTGGCTGGTTACTTGTTCTGCTGAGTGGAGTTCACATATGATTTTAGTGTGTGTGGCAGCCCTGATAGCACATGTACATCACGGAGACGTCTATTTGACATCTGCATTTACATCTGCAAGATGTATTTTTTAGATTGTTTGCTCATCTCCAATATGTCTATAGGACGTTTCCTGTCAGATGTCAAATAGACATCTATTAGATGTCTTTAGGATGTTTATGATTTAGCATGTATGTAAAACTGACATTTTACAGACGTCTGTCAGATATTTGTATACTTAATGTGTGTAATTGATGTGTTTAGCTCCTTCTGATAATCTTGAATATAACTACTTTGTCCTATTTCTTCATCAAAATGTCTGTTTTGATCATTCTGAAACATGATCATGCCTTTTTAATCTCAAATTTGTTTTTGATTGTTTAGTTAATTTTGCCATTTCATTTTCTTTCTTTCTTTTTTTTTTTTTTTGTTTATTCTTTTAATATAAAACTTTTTTATGTATGATTTGTAGTGGTATAAGAGATTTTTTTTTTTCTTCTTCTTTTTCTTTTCTGGTATTTTACTTATTGAATAAAAGTGCTCTGACCATTTATTGAAATTCAAGTCTCTGACCATTTCCGTGTCCGATAACAAACATATGTGACCATGTGAGAAGATTTCATGCTTCAGGCCCTAGGTGGCATAGTCGACATATGACAGATTTATTTTAAAGGGGAATAAGAGAAGGAAATCTAAAATTGTTTGTTTGAGTTTTTGTCTTGTCACCAATTTCTTTCACTTAGTTATCCAGAGAAGATTAAAGTGCCCCTATGCCATCTTAAAGGTTGCTAATATTGTTTTAATAGACTCCCAAAACAGGTTTACATGTATGCAAGGTCAAAAAACACTTCAGTTTTCTCCAAAAATAGATTTAATTTTACCCCATTTCTAAATGATTCATAAACGACTCATGCGAAGCAGTTCAAAGAATCAGTCTCTCTAAACCCCTCCTTCCGTGAGCCCTCACTGCTGTGATTGGTCAGATGGCGCAGTCCTTTATGATTGGTCTACCGCATACAGCGTGTCAGAAAACGAAACGCCCATTGCCATAACTGACTGACAGCTCTGGATACTTGTCAATACATAGAAAAGATGGCATCGATTTTACCATAACAATTCCAGCCAGAGTCTGATGATGAAACGGCTGAAGTGGCTGATCGACAAGTTAGCACGGTCTACCGTGGAAAGTGCTCACAATTTGCTTATGTAAGCGAACCGGGCACACCTCTATGTGTAAACTTCAACAATGTATATTGCATTAAGGCGGCTTTCACACCGAACACGGAAAGTGCTGGTCGCTGGGTTCAGTGCAGATCTTCAGAGCAGCGGCAAAAGTTCATTTGAACAACTCATTTAAACTTTGCTCCGCTGCGCGTGCGCTTTAGTCGAGACCAAAACAAGCTGTCCTCGCACGGCGGAAGCAATTAAAATGAATGGGTTTCATAGCACAGCGCTTTCCGCATTCGGTGTGAAAGCCGCTTCGTGCGCCATCCTTTATCATTACTTCAACTAATGAGACAGACAGACAGTCAAGCTACATCAATCACAAACTGTCAGACTACAGTGGGTCCACAGCTGAACAACAGAACTACAGAAGCGTGATTTAGCGGTTAGCATGACATGTGCAGGGTTGTTACACAACATAACATACACAAGTACTTATTTTGAACGATCGCTAGAAAATACAATCTTTGTAGATTCATCATCTTTTGGAAGTGAATATAAAACAATTTTACTCACAGTGTAGGATACAGCATGTTCCGTATAATGTACGTGTAATGTACGTGTACGTGACGTAAACCACATGGAAATTTATGGGCGGGCAAGTTGTTTGCGATGTAGAACGTGGGTGGACATTATGCAGATGTGTTACTTTGTGACGTGTGGCCGTAACAGAAAAAGATTTGAAATCCTGACGACTCGTTTAGGCAAATGTGAGTCGACTCTTTTTTTTGATAGACAATAACTTTATGTATCGTGCACTGTCGGCTTCACAACTTTGCAGATAGTTTATGTTCACATACAGCTACATGACACACTGCATGAAAGGACATATTTGAAAACGCATAATAGGGGCACTTTAAAATTCTCCAAGTGAAGACATAAACTAACAATTGTAATTCGCTTTAACTATGTTCCTAGACCTACAGTATGAGGTTCAAAAGTTTTTTGAGAAACAGGGTAATTATCCCCTATATTTTATATGCAAAGGCATAGCTTCTACAGTAGGCAAAACAGCAATAAGAAAAGTCAAAATATCTGAGAACCCAAGTGCAGTTTCTATATAAAAAGTAAAAAATTTAACATGACATTTTAGGCTTTCCAAGAGAAACTGAAAAGGGAACTTATCAAAACAATGTTACATTTAGACCAGCTACAATGGACATATGAGGGATATATACACGCAACAGCACTAATAAAACAAAAGCACACCCCACTACTTACAATCTGTGGATGTTCGGTGGGGTCCAGTGTAATTTTTCTTGCTGTGTACTCCTCATATTTAGTCACTGACAGAGCAACAGATGTTAAACAGACACGAACAGCCATGGGGTATCACACTTAAAAAAAAAAAAAAAATTACATACCTGACACACCTCTCATGGGAAACATCCCAAAATGTGGTAGACCAAATATAGCTGAAACAGTTTATGACTTTTACATGTGATATTTCTTTTGCCAACTAAAAATATTAATCAATACTGTCAATAAATAGTTTATAAGACCAGTTAATTCATACTTCTGTTCCATTTGTACCGATGTACAGATGAAACATTAAACAGTAGGGGGAGGGAGGCAGGGTCTAAAATAAAGGTGATGAAAATAAAGACTAACAGATGTGATGATTGAATGTCCATGAAAAACTGATGAGTGACAGAACAAAGGAAACAGGAAAGTGCTGAGAAACAAACTGAAAGTCCATGAAAATGAAACAGAACATAACTGTTACAGTTACTGCATGGCTGGGCTTTTTAAACAGTTAATCACTTGGCATGAGCAGACCACTTTTTCCAAGATGATATAGTAAAAGAAAATATTTTCTGTTCTTCAGGAAGGACCTGATGGTTTGAGCCCCTCCCACTGACTAGACTATTTGCAGCATTTTCAGTGCAAGCTTGTCGAATCAAAACCCAATTTTAGGCTTTATTATTATTATTATTATTATTATTATTATTTATTTATTTATTTATTTTTTGCATTAAAAGTTATGTCATGACTCTATCTGCTCACCATTTAACAATTAATCTGTAAAAATATATTTTTCACTAAATAAAAGTATGATTTAGTTATCGGTAAATGTACCAGCTTGAGTGTATTTATGACTACCTACTAGTTTAATTATTTCTGTAAAATTGTTTTATTACTTGTAGTAGTCTCTTTATTTTAAATGTATTCTATTTGTACATTTATTTATATGCTTTGCTGTAAATCAGGGATGGCGAACGTCGGTCCTGGAGAGCCGCAGCCCTGCATAGTTTTGCTTCAACCCAAATCAAACACACCTGAACAAGCTAATCAAGGTCTGAGGGGTTACTAGAAAGCAACAGGCAGGTGAGTTTTAATTAGGGTTGGAGCTGAACTTCGCAGGGCTGCGGCTCTTCAGGAACGGAGTTCGCCACCCCTGCTCTAAATAATGCCTTTACTTAGCTGTTTCAAGCTTATTCTGTGTTGCAGTGATAAAGAGTGAAAAAAAAAAACAAAAAAAAAAAAACTATATAGCAGCATTCAGGAAGAAGCCAATATCCAAGAAGTGCAAATACCCAAACTGTAATGTCCCACCCCATTCAATGAGAGGCTGCTCACTGCAGAGCCAGTGGGTGGAGCCTGAGGTCCAGCTTCTCGTCACAGGATTTAATGTGTGGAGCATATATGTTTCTTGCATAAAGAAAACGCTGTACTTATTCAGACAACAAGATCTTTATTTACCGCTTTATTTTCAGCTCAGCTGCTGTGGAACTCAGTTCATTCCATCAAGATAGAGGGGGTGGAGTTATGAGGTTTGACTGAAAGTTTGAGCGGATCCAACAAGATTTAGTTTTAAGCTCACTGACTAAATATTTGTAAAACAGGCAGATAAATGTAAAGGGTGACCAATAGGCATTGTTTTTAAAAAAAAAAATAAATAAAAATTAAAAAAACCCACCACCAAAAAAAATATATATATATTACCTTTTAAAGCTCAGATGAGCAACAATTCTGCTATGACTTCAAAGGTAACACAGCGGTGTTTAGTTTCTGAATGAATCTGCATTTTGAATGAATAGTGTGAATCAATGATTCAAAGGCCCATTCATAAAGAGAGCCATTTACTTCATTCCTGAATGAATCAGCCGCTTGAACAATCAAATCAAATCGAATTAGTGAATGACTCATAAAGACATTTACCACCACCTGCTGACAGATTTAGTGTCTTATTTAGAGTATCATTTAATTAAAATAAATAAATAAATAATTATTATTAGTAGTATTATAAAAACATTAAAGTGACAGTTCACCCCAAAATTTGTAATTTTGTCATTATTTACTCACCCTCATATCGTTTTAAACCTTTCTTTTGTGGAACATAAACTAAGGTATTTTGAAGACTTTTGGTAACTGTTTTGATTAGCATGACTTTCATTATATGAACAAAAAATTGTTTCTCAAATTATCTTTTATGTTCCCCAGTTTACGATAGGCTGTTACAGCCTAAATGTTTATGTGTAATCAGTTTTATGTTGAATCAAATAAAATATTTATTTCCAAAGCTATAATTTGTAATGTCTACTTGATACTTTCTCATTGAACACAAAAGTAGCTTTAAATAATCTTTTGTGGGTAATTTCACAGTCACATTCACTGTCAAAATTATATTAATTAATCACCACATCATGTAATTAATTAGATTAAAAATTTTAATCAACTGACAGCCCTAATTACTGTCTATTTTAATAGGTTGTTTGCAATCACGTGATTCTGAGGACGCGCGAAATGCAGATGGAGGGCAGAAAGTGATTTTTCTCTATAGGAATCAGTAGCAGAATCTCAAAATGACTATGTTTTCAGTTGTTTATGGAAATCGGTCAAACCGAGAAATTTTGTTTCATATCGTGTATGAACATTTGCTGTTCATAAGGAGGAAAAGGCAAGAAATTGACTGAAAAAAAAACAGGGAAAAGTGGCTTGTAAACCTGTGTCTGCGGTCAAGAGGAGAGTCAGATAGTGCTTGCGTGTGCGAATGGTTAAACAAAGATATAATAATTTAAAGAAATATATAAATAGTGTCTATTTATATATTTCTTTATATTATTATATCTTTATAGTGAGAATTCACACAGTGAGAATTCACTCAATGCTAAATGCCACACGTAGATACAATGCAAATAAGATATATTTACAGTTGATTACAATTGAACCTTGTGAGATTGCGTGAGTGACAGCTTTTTAGTGACTATATGAAAGCGCTATTTGGTCGCTTTCTAGACTATAATCAGTTCAGAATTTGAAAAAAAAAAAAAAAGTTAATTTTTGCGCTATTTGCTCGCTTTCTATGATCAGTTCGGAATTTGAATAAAAGTTTTGCTTTACGTGCTGCTAACAGGACCAATGGTCAAAAACCCTGTACAGCAGTAGTTTCAGGAGTAACATATATAAATGTAGGAATCACTTTCGAAAGAGTTTGTTTCCTATCAGGCTTGCGTAGCTTATTTCCACCGCCTCAATGATAGGCAACATGAGGCAGCTATTTCAATTTAGTTGAAAAATCACTCCTCTTCAGAACATAAGGATCACATCCAACATATGTTGTGATTTTGTGTTTATACTTTTCTCTAGTACAGTACAGACATTCCTCCATCTCATCCATTCTGCTTTTTCAGTCACTCCTGAAAGTTCGCTGCATGTGCAGGGTCTTGTGGCTATTAGTCCTGTTAGCATCACGTAAAGCGAAACTTTTATTCAAATTCCGATCTGCTTATAGAAAGCGAGCAAATAGCACCATATGGTCACTAAAAAGCTGTCACTCACTTCAATTTATTGCAATCTCACAATCTTCCGTTATAATCAATGACGCTCTCGAAACTACAAATATAAAATCTTACATTGTGTCTATGTGTGGCGTTTAGCATTAGGTGAATTCTCACTGTCTCACCCTGTATATAATTATATATTTCTTTATTAATATCTCAACATATTATATCTTTTCTTAACCATTTGCACACACAAGCATTATCCGACTCTCCTCCTGACCACAGACGGAGGTTTACAAGACACTTTTTCCTGCGCTTTTAAGTCAATTTCTTGCCTTTCCGCCCTTATGAACAGCAAATTTTCATACATGATAAAAGATATTTTGTGGTTTCTCGGTTTGACCGATTTGAGCATCCATAAACAACATAGGCATAGGCATTTTTGAGTTTCTGCTAGTGATTCCTATGGAGAAATATCACTTCCTGCCCTCCAGCTGCATTTTGCGCCACAGCAATGACGTCATGTGCAAACAACCTATACATGCAACAGGCAGCAATATGACACAAGACAGTGAGTACAATGCTGTTATTAGTTTTATACAAACACTAATCTTCTCTTTACCAAACACCTACTGTCATTATTACTAAACCTTAATTACTCAGCTTTTCTTAATGGTTTAATGCTGTCTTTGGCTAGTAATTTGTTGCAAAAAATATAGTGTTGTCACGAACCTGGTCCATGATCTTTAGTCCGCTCGCCACCAGAGGTCGCCGTGTCATTCTGTTGACACTCACATTACACAGACTGTTCACTACACCCTGGATTGCGTTCGCCGTTGATCGACCCTCGCTATATGACCATGTCTGTGCCTCAGTACAATAAAGGCTTGCATTTGGACGCGCCCATTTCTCGCCTCGTTCCCTCCATAGCAACTGTGGTCAACACAAACCATTATTCTTGAAGCAATGGTGTAGCTACAGCTGCTAACAACTTTCCTGTGTTCTACTGAAATATTTGTTTGACACTTTTATAGAAATTAATAAGATGAACAGATGTGTGAAGAGTGTAATATAAGATGTGTAAAATAGGTGTGCAAGTGCACAACTGTTCAAAGTGTTTTGTGTTCATGTTCACTTGGTCAAAGTTTAAACCACCTGCTGCGTGCAAGTGTATAAGGTGTGTTGTTCATCAAGTGACCAAACCAATGGAAACTTGTATATGCACAAAACCATACTATACCACAAAAAAAGAGCTGCAGAAGACAGACATTTCAGTACAAAAACAAAACAAAACAATTAAAACAATTAGTACCCAAACCAGCAAATCTCTTTATTACATTTATTGATGCTTGTTTTCTTGATTTTCAGCTGTATGTCAAATCTCTGTAAATCATAAAACAGGAAATCTTATGGAAAGTATGGAAAAGCCGATGAAATTGTTACATGAATTGGGAAAAATGGTGCAAGGAATGAAATGTATGTTCGGGACTGCTGATTTATGATGATTTATGAAGTATAATTTGTTGTATAAAGTTTCATGAAGCCCTAAGAAACTTTATTTGCCCTGCTGGTTTACAACACTTACTGCGAATGTGAACATGCCAGCACATTTATAATGAAGAAAATGAACATAAAAAGTAAATGATTGTTACTATATAAGATCTTCACTCAAAACAGTACCAGCAAATAAACATTGTACATCTACCACACTACATATTTATATTCAAAATATGATTATATTCAAATATTAAAAATGTAATGTACGACTCTTGTCCAGAGTTCAAGTTTCCTATTAGGCCAAAAGAACCCATTAAAAAAAATAACAATTTTTAATTTGTTAAAAAAAAAAAAAAAAAAAAAAAAAAAAAAAACTATAATATATACATATATATTCTAATTATTATAATGTTATATTAATATTATAACCTATAATATATATATATCATTCATTCATTGGCTGTAGAGGACAGTAGTGCTTTGCTCCTGGAAAGGCCCACTGGGACACATGGAAAAATTAATTTCTGCAGACTGAAAGAGGAAGATATTAAACATTAATGGCCAAATACAGTATGTAAGACATGATCATCATCGCAAATAAATTCTCTCAATATAGGCAATATTTTTGCAATAATGAGCAGTTGACAATATATTATTAATTTAGTCATCAGCATTTATATTTATAAGCATTTTTGAAGTATATGAATCACAATTTTGATTATTTCAGAGAGTCATGTAACAATACAGCATATCATTTGTGGCCTCATGGTTAGAGAGTTTGACTTGTAACCAACCCAAAGGTTGTGGGTTCGAGTCTCAGCACTGCTAGGAGTTGTAGGTAGGGGAGTGAATGAACAGCACTCTCTTCCACCCTCAATACCTATAAGGTACCCTTGAGCAAGGCACTAAACCCCCAATTGCTCCCCAGGCAAAATGGCTGCCCACTGCTCTGAGTGTGTGTGCACTTGGAGGGGTTATAGATGCAGAGCACACATTCCGAGTGTGGGTTACCATTCTTGGCACAATATCACAACTTTCACTTTCATCTTAAATGTTTCAGATCATTTAAATAGTTAATTTATTTGAAGATGAAAGGATTTACAGCAAGAATCACTATAGGATGTAATGGGTATTTGAGGGAAAACTAACAAACAAGCAAAAAAGACCCCAAAAAACTAGAAGAGGTATCTCACCTGTAGATTATTTGAGTTTTTAGCTGCTGTGGAATCTGATGATCTTCCAGTTACATCAATGTAGCTCTTCACCATACCTGAACCAATAAATGAAACATGTCTTGTAGTTAGCTAGTTTAATGAGACCTGAATATATTTGTAGCAAAACAAGTACAAACCTATTAAAGCAATGGTCAAAAGCACATTTAGCAGGACAGATGTGATGATCACAGTCATCCGTGGTGTCTTATGTTGTGAAGCACCATGTGATTCTGTTTGATTTCCATAGACAGAGTCTGTAATTTTTTCTAATTCCATCAATCTTTATTCAGTGTAAGTCTTTATAAACAAATACACAATATACAGTATATATATTCAATATGGAAGACCATCATTTGGATGAAAAATACATTTGAAATGATAAAATAAGTTACCGCTGATGTAGATTTTGGTGCCGTTGCTGAATTTTCGTGGCTCACTAGTTTTGACACAATAATAAACTCCTAATTCATCAGTGCTGATATTTCTGATGAACAGACTGCTGTTAGTTTTCACTGAGTATTTGTGTGTGAAGATGTTGTTTTCATATTCAGCTCCTTCATATGTGCTGCTGTAAGTGCGTAAGATCGACACTGGTGGATCCGGTGATTTCTGTTTGTACCAGTAAATCTCCTCTATATCAAGATCACAGTTTATATTCACATCAACTCCTAAAGTTACGTTTATGTTTGTTAGACTCTCTGTGGTTTGATAACACAAGAACAGATCTATGCGAGAAATAAAACACATTTATTAAAATAGAGATCATCCAAATAAATTCAGTTACTCAATCTATTGTAATTTTTCAAACTCACAGAAGTGAAGCTGTATGATCTTCATTGTATGATCCAGATGAATATCTTCTATATTGTGACCATTCAAACATCTCTTACTGTGAGCGGAAACATGACTGACAGCCTTAGACAAAACCTCGACCACATAGACAAAGAGGAAGTCAGAGGCTTCTCTGGTAGGACTCTATTTCTTAAAATTGTTTAAATCATCATCATTATATTGTAACAGAACCAGACTCAGACAAAGGTAAACTTAACCAAACAGTTGTGTGTTTCTTGAAACCACCTGCGTTGTTCTTAAGTTACACCTTAAGCTGTACCTTATCATTAATATGTGTTTCCCAAAACGTTATTATACCTTCTTTAAGTCATATGTTTGTAAGATAGGTCTGGACCACTCTTAGCTATACTTTAAATAGCTAATATGCTCCATCGAGACAGATTCAGCTGCTGGGGGCTCTCCTCTTACTACATGTGGTACATGCACGCTTTTTCTGTGCGAGAGCCGTGTTTCAGACAGCACGAACACAGATATCAGTTCTCTTTCGCATCTGTTTGTTTTTGAATGGACACATACACACAAAATTATCTCAAAAATAGGCTTTTCGATAAGTATTCCCGTAAATTGAGACTGTTATGTCTTAAGTGAAGTAAACATAAACAGAAACAAAACAGATGCATATTATTATATTAGATCTGTATATTCATTCTTAAAGGGACAGCAGCCTATAAATACTTGTTGCTGTCTGTCATTAATGTTAATCAAACCAGAACACAGCTTTGACAAAGATTAATCGTTATTTAATTTATACAGTGAATACATGTGCAGTGCTATATTTATTTAGTTATTATTTCTGTACCTGTTATACCTTATTTTATTTGTAAATTTGTTTTGTTATCTTTACCTATGCTTGTAATTTGTGTGTTATTGCTTGTTATTAGTTTATTACTGGCTGTTCACTTGACAGTATAATGTTTATTTATTTATTATTTAGTGGCAAGTGACTCTTATTTTGAAATGTATTTTCCCCAGTGTTTCTGTATTCACTCCCGTTTGCCTTTGTTCCACCACTGCCTTGTTAGTTACTGTGACAACACATACCCCTGTGTTTCAGTGCTTGTTTGTCAGTTGTTGTTTTTGCTGTAGATATCTGTAGATTCTTCTTTGTTCCACGCTCTTGTTTCCTGGATTCGTGGTTTGCTGTTTCTATGTTTGTTTTCACCTTTTATTAATTAAACCTGCTTGCACTGCGCAACAGAACAACTGATCCCATATGGATCCAGCAGCAGTGATAATACAGGGAGAACAGCTCGTAGAGGACTATGTTGTGGTCTTTAGCCATTACAGATGCCACTCCTGTGTTCCTGGCCATCATGAACAGTGCTTTTGAAGACACCCAGATGTTCCACCAGAGCAGCTGGCATCCCAAGGGCCTCAGCACTGGCTGTCACAGAGGCTGTTCCCCTATCCTCAGTGCTCCCTGTAATAGTGGTAGCCATCTTGTGCGTTTGGGCTACACACTGCTCTACTACTCCTCCAGAGCTTGTTCCAATCCGTGAATCCTCTCCTGAGCTCTCTCCTCTCCATTAATCTGTTCCAGAGCCCAATTCAGATGACGAGTCCGCTCCAGAGCCAGCTCCAGCCAATGAGTCTGCTCCAGTCCATGAGTCTGAACAAG
Organism: Labeo rohita; assembly: GCF_022985175.1. Taxonomy (NCBI): domain Eukaryota; kingdom Metazoa; phylum Chordata; class Actinopteri; order Cypriniformes; family Cyprinidae; genus Labeo; species Labeo rohita. The sequence goes on along the minus strand of NC_066890.1, from coordinate 17,720,265 downwards.
TTACCAAGAATTCCTTTGTACCTGCTGCAATTATGTTTTTAAATGATTTATCATTAATATGTGTTTTTATGTATGTTGTGTTATGTTGAGTTGCTGCTGCATGTGTATGTATACTGCTGCCTACACAAAGAATTGCCTTTTTAAGGACAATAAAGATAAGTAAGTAAGTACCATGTTCACAACTGTAGCTCAGTCCAGTAATATTCAACTCTGTGAAGAATGTACATGTATACTACTTTTGGGATTTCTCGGCATTGTATTTCATGTTGCCTTTTTGTTATTCTTAATTTCTCAAAACTTGATTTTTTGGGTGAGTCGGAATACAGAAGACAAACACCCACTGTCAAGATTTTCGTTAAATGAGATATAATAAATTTGGGCTAATTTTTACCAGACTGTATCCACCCAGAACACTTGGAAAATATAAAACATGTCTTATAGGACCACTCTGTGATTTTTTTTTTTTTTTCCAATCAAATATTCATTTTTGGTTGAACTATCCCTTTAAAATAAATAAAAATAAAAGAATACCAAAGATCTATCTGCAATAATTTTGCTCCTGAATTTGGCCTAAATTTTACAAAGCAGTCAATATTTAACCCTCTACGCTGCGCAATATGATATCAATGAGGAAAAATTATTTGTTTATTTTTTTTTTATTTTATTATTATTTATTTATTTATTTAAGTTTGTTGCCTTAAGGCAACATTGTTTTTAATACATTTGGGGTACAAGTTCAAACAATTGTGACTAAGTTAAAGGCACAATTTAAAACAAAGTTTAGCAATACAGTCAAAGTACTCCAATATAGTGCAAAATAAAAAAACAGCAATAAGGAAAGTCACAATCCCATCTGCCTGATCCTTTATGGAGGAGCTTCTCATATCAGATACAGGAGTAGAAGCTGTAGTAGGCACTGTTGTTGGTGGTGCTGTTAGACAAAAAAAAAAAAAAAAAAAAATATATATATATATATATATATATATCAGTAAGTATCAGACACAATTGAGACACAATTGTTTAAGAGTGGACATTTAGGGCACCAGCACAAAACATCTTTTGGCATTACAATTGTAGGCTACTGTAGGGATTTACTAAAGACGCACCGTTATGAATTAGCACTGAAAAGGCATGGACAGAGTTATTTTTGCACCTGACATTACTGAATATGCGTTTGTAGTTTCAGACGCAAAATTTACTAAACAGGGCAAATTAGGGCAAATGAATCACATAATGCATTTTACTAACGTTTGCACTATAGTTGCACTGGCATTTGCGCCATTATTTAACGCCTCAAAAGAGCATGTTTAAAACTATTTTGCACTTGAAATGGCTGCAATTATTGTTGCTAGGAGGAGGCACCGGAGAGAACAGAGTGCATGGTAAAAGGGAGAGGATTTTTTCCACATGTATTAATATCTTTGGAATGCCAGAAGAATATTGTTTGCCAAGCCTTTTTTAATTTTCTTTAGGAAGACGACTTAGAACCCTCAATTAGGAGTCATGCAATACCAAAACTTCTGTCAAAACTTAATTTTTTGGCCTCCGGTTCTTTTCCATGTACTGCAGCTTTATTATTCCTTTATTCTTTATTTGCGACTACGTTATTTTGTGCTGTGTACATTATATTGCGTTGGTCGATATGTAAATGAGATGTTGCTTTTGAGATCTTTCATTTAAATCACCCACATAAATTTTCCCTCGCATCTGCGCTGTTTTGGAATTACACTCTTGCACTAATTTGCCCTGTTTAGTAAAACTGGCCCATAATTGTTTAAAAATGCAATACATCATGAAATGCACAAGCTGGATTATATTAAGTACCAAAACAATTAACTGTTAAAGCTAAAAAAATATATTTGATCATGCATTACGCACTAAATCTATTTATCAAATGACTCAAACTATGTCAGTAATGACTGTTTCCACATACCTCTGACAAGCAGCCTTACTTTGTGTTTTGTAAACACACCTGGGATGGAACATGAGAACTGCCCTTTATCTGTTAGTTTAAGATTTGAGAGTCTGAGAGAAAAGTTTCCATTTGGATACTCTGAGCGAAAACTTTTTATTCGCTGCTGGAACATTCCATTCTGGCCTTTTGTTGAGGGAATGCCCTTTTCAATATTATAAACAATGATGTTTTCATTGTATCTCCAAAACACATTAATTTCCTCTGGCTTTAGTACTCTTTCCTGGTATGAACACGATAAGATGACAGAGCCTCCAACAACACCCAAAATATCAGGTGGGTCCTGCAGAGATGCTGGAGAAAAGAGTAACAACTTTAGGAGGCAAAATACAAACAGACTTGAAAATTTCATAGATTGTTACCTCAAATGAGGCATGTGAATACTAACCTTTGTCTATCAGATGTAGAATTAAATATATGAACCAGCATCTGCACAAAGAAAGAAATGATCATATTTGTCTATGTCATGCTTAGGCACTGATTCTCAGCATGCAAATGGCCCAGATTGGGAGCAGTGGGAGATACTAGTAATATGTCTATTACAATAATCTGTTTTTCCCATTCTTTAATGTGGCATGACAGATCGCTGTATTCACTTCAGATTAAGCGGTATGTGAGTCAATCTTCTTTCCCTCATGAGACATTTGTTTAAATTAGGATATACTGTTTTTTGATATACTGTTTTCTTGATGTTCCTTCACATTTATATTATGCTAATTTATATTTCTGTCATGGTAGCATGTGGCAAGGAGATGGCAGGAAACAGAAATAAACTAAACAGTCTTTAATAAAAAAAAATGCAGGGGAATACACCATAGGAAAACTCACAAACAGCTAGGGGCAGGGATATAAATACAAAGGATGATTAAAAACACAGGTGTAGGAAATCTAATTAACTAAACGAGAACAGGAACCAAACCTGTTACGGAGAGTGAAAGACGAGAGGCGAGCGGATCCACTTGCGAGCTTTTATTCAAGGGACGAGACAGATACATGGTCAAGGCAGGCAGGGTCAGACAACGGCAGACTGGTACATAGACAGCAAACCAAGAGTAATCCTTGACACAGGCGAGGGTCAGTCCAAGGCGAACGTAATCCTTAGGGGGCTGAGCCAGGAGAATAAACCAATAACACGAGCAAGAATCCAATAGGCAGGCGGCGAACAGTTGAAAACGGGGGAGCCAGGCGAGGGAACTAAACACAGGGAACTAGGAACTCAGGAAAAAGGAAACTAGGGAACGCTAACAATAGAAACACAACAACAATACTCCATCGCTTGCATGGGGAAAGACCGGGCCTTTTATAGCGCGCCTGATTGGCCACAGGAGTCAACACAATCAGCGCGATGGGTGATGGGAGTAGTAGCCCGGGGTGTAATGCAACAGTCTGTGTGTAGTGACAGGGTGAGAGCGACATCTGGTGGTGAGTGGACCACAGGACCCCAACCAGATTCGTAACAAAACCAAATATGGACAAACAGAAAATAAACAGGAAGCAGGAACACAGGAAAAAACTAAACACAAAGAACACGTGACAATTTTGTGATAAAACTGACAGAATTTGAAAGATGAGCTGTGTTATATTAAAAGCAAACAAAGCACAAAACTATTATTATCATTTGCAGTGCACCAGCCAACCAGTAATAAATTGGAAGACGTTAAATATTATGTCCAATCATTTACTGTATTATGCCATAAATAAAACAATGTAAATATTATGCTTGTGAATAGTCACTTATATACCTCAGAAAATACAACAATGTAACTAATGTTAATTAGTAGGAGCCCATTTGAACCTTCAGAACGTTTTATTGTTGTTTTTAATTAAATACATGTGAGGAATGAAAGATTGGATGCCACAGACGTTTTTGCAATTTCCACAAAGAAAACAGTATAATTTAATGTCTCATTGAAAAGACGATTGATTCACATGAATACAGCAATCCATCCCTCCACATTAAAGAGCGGGGAAAAAAAACATTATTACAAGACACATTGTTTGCTATAAAACTGACAGATTTTGAAAGCTGAGACTTTGTTTTATATTAAAAGTACCAAAAGCACAAAGCTTATTGCTATTATTTGGTGACTGGGACACTACACATAGGGCCTAATGAATGCAATCAAAGACGTGAAGTGTTATTTCCAAGCACACTGTCATTGTAAGTATAACACAAATTATGATTTCTGCTAATAATCCCACATTTATTCAAATCAATTCCGGTGGCCTGGCAACTTCTTCCAGTGCTCCCAAATCCAGGCCTTGCATGCACAGGTTGTACTCTCAAAATATTATATCTTTAATTGCTAGAATTTAATTCTTATAATTTTGACTTTATTCTCGAAACATTTCAACTTTATTTTCGAAATGTTTTGACTTTATTCTTAAAATATTATGAATTTATTCTCGTAATTTTAGATTTTATTTTTATTTTTTTTAATTAAACATGGAACTAAAACGCAGTCATAGACGCCACTATGACTAAACAACGTTTTTAACACATATTTTAAAGAATAGACTGAAAATGACTTAATTATATTAATTATGAAAAATGTCAATAAAAACAATCAAAATGTTTTAAATGTTTTCAGAATGTGTTAATCTGCATGTTGGACTAACATGCACAATTGAATGTTGGACTTTTGAATTCACTCTAGTTGTTTGAGGCCTCATAGCAAGTACAAACTTGTACAGTTTTTTGTTTTTTTTTGACTTTTTGAGTTTTTGTTAAATGTGAAAATCACTTGAGATACTATAACTTTTTTTTAACAACAGCAGAAGTGTGAGATTAGATTAGATTTGGCAAAATGTGATATTAGCATTAGCCCTATTAGTAACAAATGTATATACACTAAAATAAAATAAATGTTGAAGAAAGCAAACTAGACACACAGTGTGTCCACTGTACTACATAAAAAAAAAAAAAAAAAACTGCAAGCAGCAATGACGGACCCAAGCCGCCAGTGCAAATTAGTTCAAATTAAGTTCAAAACTTACCAATACTTTATTAAAATTTAAAGTTGTATCTGTTAGCATCAGTTAATGTACTGTGAATTAACATTAACATTTTTACTAACTATCATTAAAGATTAATAAATGGTGTAAAAATATTTCATTGTTAGTTTATAGTTAACTAATGTTAACAAATGAGACCTTATTGTAGTGTTACCAAAACTTTATATAATTTATAAGGATTTTTAAAAACAAATTCAATGATCTATAAACATTTGTGAAATAATTATATAAAACTATATTACCAGTACAGTACATGTTAATTAATTTTAGGCATTTGTTTGTCATATTGATTAACTGAATGGAGCAATAAACGATCAGACTTAAAATATTTATTTTTTAAAATGACTTGATTGGTAAGCATTTGTGAATTGAGGTTAAGTGTGGGTGTTTAAGCTTTTTAGCTTTTAAAGGTCTCAAAGCATTTTTTTAGTTCAGGATCTCTGAGATGCTGCTGTTAGGAACAATGCACCTGGTGACAACTTCATTGCTTTTTGTTCAATGCAATTTTGCTTTCTTTGATTCTTGATTTGTCAGGGGTTCCCATATTTATACACATGCACAAAATTTAGCACCAAAAGCAGTGCTGCTAAAACATATAGACAACAAACATAGACTTAAACATGTCCACAAGAACACAAGTACAGAGAAGAATGCATATTGAGAAACAGCATGACTCTTAGAATTAAGAAGTTGTTTTAACTGCTGTGTCTTTAAGATTTCCATTCAAAATCTCTCTTTGAAACAGTATCTGTGGTTACTTACATGCTGTGAGTTTTCTGTTGGGTACAGTGTAGTTTTTCCCTCAGTGCAGCACTACCCATACTTCAGTGGCAAATATTGTGACAAAATCACAAAGCGACCCTGAAAAGGTGTCACAGAATATGTTGAGATTGCCTTGTTGAGATGTTAAACACACACAGGAATGGCACCAAATGAACTTCCCACTTTGTAAATACACAGGTGTAGATATTCTTGTGTGCATATCTTGCTTTCTCATTATAACTTATCATTAGAGAAGAGTGTCTTATTTGCATATGAAGATGGGTTTGACATGTTGGCAGTAACTTATCTGGCACAAACAATTCTGATCCCTTGTTTTACTGGGCTTTTTTCTGTTTGATAATGACTGTAATAAAATTAGGCTCAGTTCTCTTATTTTCATTGTAGCTACACTTTTTGTGACACATTTGTGATGTTTTTGAGTGTCAGCGAATGGCCAATTGACCTTCGCGTTCAGGAAATCAACAGACATGTCTGATGCTGTCACAAGCCGGGTTTGATTCTAGTTATCTGTTTTTTTTCTTTGTCTTGTGCTCCTATCCTAGACTCAGCTGTTCGCGGTTACAATCAGCGCTCGCGGCACCTGTTCCCTCTTTGCCCTGATTTCCCTGCCTATTTCTCTCTGCATGTTCCTAAGCTTTTCGCCAAATTATTGTGCTTCGCTACTGATCTGTTTGTGAACCTTAAGCTCTATCAGGATCAAGTCAAATCTGATATTGTCTTGTCTAGTCGTGTCTTGTCAAGCTGTTTACCAGTGTTTTGTCTAGCCTCCCAGTTATCTGCTGCTTGAAGAGTATAAATGCTCTGTCACCAAACTAAGAATAAATACGGGATATTTATAAATAAATATAAACCAGACTGAAGTGATGGAACCGTGACATAAACAGATATAACAGCAGCATCACTCTCTCAATAGTGCTGATGGCCTAAATATCAGCACATCAGCATGACAGTCTTGTTTCTTTCACATGACTTTAGATATGAAACTTTATCTCATAGCTTTCAAAATAGCAGGTTAATATTTTTAACCACAATCAAGAGGAAGTTAAGGCAGGTTTACACTGACCACACATAGTGTTTTCTTTTGCTTTCTTTTTATTTCTTATTTTTAGATTAAACCTCTGGTTGTGTTCGGATTCCTGTCACACTTGTGGTGTTCCCGGTCAAAAATGACCGGACTCCAAACAATTGCTTATAAATCTGTAAATATGCTATATTATCACTAAAGATTGGATTCAATCTTTTTGTCAACTTGTTTTCTTTCATTTTGGACTGGTTTTGTGTTTCTATTTGCATCTGATTAATCGTAGGTCTCATTTATCTGAAAGTAGGCAAAACTGTACAAAACTGGTTACAAAAAGTTACGAAATGGCTGGCCATTGAAAGTGAATGGGGAAGAATGAAAGTAACAGAAACAACTAGTGTTCAGGAGCATTTTGTGCTTACAAACATTAAGACCTTGGACCTGTGCATGTAGATTCATGTATACTCACGCTATCTCACACAAACTATTGTGAGTAATATGTTTATTTCATCCTACTTTGGACTGCATGCAATATGCTTTTATGATAACTCTCACTGTGATAAACCTCTCAGACACTCACACGCTCAAACTGCCTTGTCTTTAGCCTAGGTTTTGAGGCTTTCATGTTCTCACAGAGTAGATGAAAGTTTACAAATAAATGCTTTAGCACAGAGAGAGCTTCAGCTTCTTGTTTCATAATATTGTCTCAGTTTGACAGTGTCAGTGTGCAGGATATATAGAACTAAAATAACAGTTTTGGTTTGTTGTTCCATGAAATGTTATAATGCAAATAATCCCAATGTGTTCTTTTTTTGTTTGTCACGATGGTCAGATTTTACAGGAACAGCATAAGTGTTACTTTGTGCCCCTTTTCAGAACATAAAATCATTTCAAAATAAAGATCCTGCTTTTTGTGCTCTTCCCCATTCACTTTCAATGACTGGCCATTTTTGATGAGTGTGACTTTGTGCAATTTCGTACAAAATAAAAGCATTTAAAAGCAAACTTCCTGATTAAACACTGAAGCACACTAGTGTGAGAAACAGTGCAAATTTTCATAATTTTTTATCTCATATTGTGAAAATTATTCACAAAAAAATGTTTGTTTTTTTTTCACTCAAAAAATTAAGTGCCTACTTTCAGAAAAATGAGGCCTACAATTAATCAGATGCAAATAGAAACACGAAACCAGTCCTAAATGAAAGAAAACAAGTTGACAAAAAGAATGAATCTAATCTTTAGAGAGAGAGAGAGAGAGAGAGAGAGAGAGAGAGAGAGGGTGGGTGGGTGGGTGGGTGGGTGGGTGGGGGGGGGGAGGGAGGGAGGGAGGGTGGTGTAAGATGTGAAATTATTTCCTCAAGAATTTAGGAACTCTGACAAAAACAGATGCCATGCAACAAAACAATAAATCTAATCTGGAGAAGAGATCTTCAAAGAGGGCAAACAACACCACCCCTATTGCTCATTTACAACCCCCTTCCTCCCTCTCCTCTCCCCTCCCTGCATCTCACTCCTTTCCCCCAAAAGATTCCACTGAGAGTCACTAAGAATGTCCATATACTACATGTGTTACATTTTGTGAATATGTTGAAGTTTCCCTTTCATGTTTGGTATCATTCTAAAGGTCTTCGTGCGATTGGTAAAATGGTCTCAATTTCACAGCAGTCGCTTATATTATGAGGAAGACTGAACACTTTTGTAGAATTGTGTTTTGCTGCTGAGGGGTGTGTTTTCCCCTTAGGGTCGGATCTCCAGTCAGGTGTGACCCTGGGGCATGAGATCTCCTGACAAACCAAAAGGTCTTTATGTTTTTACAACTGATTGGAAGATTTGTTTGCTTTGGTCTGGGTATATAAGCGAAGTGACAAAACATTACGGGGGGATTCTGTATTCAGAAGAACCCCACACTGTGTGTGAGAGTCTCTGGAGCTTTGCCTCCAAATCTCTCACATGCTGCTGTGTGTCTCTCTGCGGTCAGTTTTGCATCTTTCATTCTTAGATTTATCTTTGAGTAATTGATGTTATGTATTTATTTGAATTGGAACTGAATTTAATTCTGAATTGGATTCTCATTGTTAAACTATGTAATTGGCATGATACATTTTTACCTGACAAATAAAACATTATATTTGATTCATTTTAGACTCTTCTGAAATCCTTATTTCTAGTAGATTGTGAGGAGACTGATGCTACCACAAATTACGACCAGGATAGAGCAAACTGCAGGCTCAGGATTGAATGGAGCAGTAGGCACATCATCTGAGACCTCCTGATTTCTGTCTATCACTAATGTTAGCAAGTACGGGAGAAGACTAAAGTAAACTACACTTTTTGTGAAGACAAGCAGTAGGCGGCTGTCAAAAAGGGTATTAGTCACCTACATCAGACTGGCGTTTTGGTGATCGTGAGATCGGCGTAATCGGCCGGCGCCAGACTCTAAGCGGCAATGGGTCCCCAGTGAACGAATAACTGAAAGTATAGCGAGTCCGAAATGATCATATATCTAAATTATTATACATAATTGATATTTGTGATCAGCCTAAATTAAACACCTAAATTCTAACGATAGCATGAAATTGGAGTCAGATTAAACACTGAGATAGATTAAGATTGAAACTAAATCTTGATAAATTAAGTGAACTTTGCAGAAGCGCTGTGAAAAGACCGAACATGCATTAACCCCACGTTTGGGCCAGTGGATGGATCCTTACAGTGGGAAATCCAGGCAGGCATATTGTTCAGGGCATGCAGGAAGTTCCACATATATATCCTCAGTGAAATTAAGTCCAGTTCAATTTCTAAATGTCCCAGTTCTAAACATCGCTCACCCTTAGCGGTGCAGTCAGCGGTGCTGTCCTCAGCACTCTCATGCCCCACTGGAACATCCACCGCCACGAGCCACGTGGCCAGCTCTCCCACCTGGTTGGATGTGCTTTGCTCAGGCTCTGTAGCGATCTTCTGCGCTGTCGTTGCCTTTGGCGATGACTCTGTCACTCTCGGCTCTGACTCTCTGTCCACGGGCTCGGGCTCAGGCTCCGTGAGTCAGGGTGGTGGTGGGCTGGGCTCTGGGTCATGCTGCGAGACGTCTGTGAGGTGTGGCTGAACGAGTTTGCTGTCCTCCTCCGCTTTGCCCAATGTGAACGTCGATCCATTCATCCACAATGCGAAGTTGATGTAACTTTGCAGGGTCCAGCAGGGATCTCCGCGGGGCATGACAAAGTGGAGGTCATCATCTAGTCCACACCTAAATCCCTCCATCAAGCAAACTGGCACAGTGGCAGGTGCTGACAAACTCCTCCACACAGTCCTCCAGGTCCCTGCAATTCTGGAAGATGAAGATGGTAAAACCTTCCAGAATGGTGTTACCCCTCCTTGGGACAACGTTGACTGACGCGAGGTTCATGTGCCCAAAGAAAAAAAAAATATTGGTGAAAACGAAAATAAAATGTCTCTAATTTGTTTGTTTGGTCGGACCTTCTGTCACACTTGTGTGGGAATGAGACAAACGAAGATGTAATATAATGAAAAGGAAAGAAAAAAAAAAAAATCCACAAATGGTACATCCAGACAGGTAGTACAGGGGAACACACACCAACATAACGTTAAGGTCCGACGACAAACACTGAACGCAATACAACTTATAAAGGAGTGCTAACAATACAAGGACAGGTGTGGGTGATTAACCAATAATGACTTAATAAGGAACGGAACAGGAAAGACCAAATAAGGGCACAGAAGGGATAAATCAATATAGACAGTCCACAGGGGTGTGACACTGATATGGTGCCCCGAGTCTGAACTTCCAAAAGGCAGTTTAAATGCAGCTTCAAACGATCCCAAAGTCAGTTGTAAACAATCCCAGCCGAGGAAGAAGGGGCTTATCTAGCAAAACAATCGGTTATTTGCATTTCAAAAAATACAATTTCTATACTTTTTAATCTCAAACACTCATCTTGCCTTTCTCTCCCTGAATTCTGTGTATTCTGATTCAAGACAGTTAGGGTATGTAGAAAAACTCCAATCATCATCGCTGCAGAAGTACCGACACAGTCTTTGCAAAGTGAACATGCAAAGAAGATCAAACATCCTTAACAAAAAAGGTAAAACAGTGATATAGGATGATTTTGAAGTTGAGTGGAAACGTTTTTCGACATACCCTAACTGTCATGAACCGGAACAAAATAGTCCAAGCAGAGTAAGACAAGACGAGCGTTTGGCATTAAAAAGTATATTAATTGTATTATTTTTATGAAAATAACTGATCGTTTCGCTAGATAAGACCCTTCTTCCTCGGCTGGGATCATTTACAACCACATCTGGGATCGTTTGAAGCCGCATTTAAACTGCCACAGTGCATATTATACCACAGTGCATATTTAGATATGCCAAACTTATTAAGGTGTATAGAAAAAAAAATAAATAAATAAATGATAACTTGTAAAAAAGAAGAGGGAAAAAATCACATGTAGGCACAGTTTGTATTTATGTGTTTTGCATCATACTTTGGCTGTAGAGGACAGTCGTGCTCTTCACTGGACAAGACCTGGTGTTTCCAGGACACATGGAAAAAACAGTTTCAGCACACTGAAGGAAAAAAAGTAATTTCTCACTGTAGATTATTATTATTATTATTATTATTATTATTATTTTATTATTTTTTTTTTACATTTATTTAGGTATTTACAACACAGTTTCAGTTCATTTAAATAATGAAATAATGCTATCTGAAGTTGAATGGATTTGGAAAAAAAAGATAACATTTATTAAAGACACATCTTACCTGTAGAATATTTTTATAGTTTCATTTTTATTTTTGCAGTTTCATTTTTAGATCTACCAATTACATCATTTCTCTTCAGCAATCCTGAAACGATGAATGAAACGTCACTCAAATCACACATCAAAACAAAGATCAGAGAGTTTGTCAAAGAGTTTGTCTTCTTGTAGTTAGTTCAATGAGACCTGAACATATTTTTGGTAAAATGAGAACAAACCTATTAATGCGATGGTCAAAAGCACATTCAGCAAGACTAATGTGATGATGGTCAGGTTACTCCATGGTATCTCATGTTGTGGAGCATCATCTGATTCTGTATGAATCCTGTTGACTGAGTCTGTAAAACAGTTGTGGTTTTAACAACCTTTATTCAATTTGTTTTTAACAGACCAAATATACATAAAAAGGCAAAAAATATTAGTTATTTATAAATATGTATATTATATTTATTATGGAAATTTATCATATGGTTTAAAAAAAATACACCTGAAATGAGGAAATAACTCACCGCTGATGTAGATTTTGGTGTCGTTGCTGAATTTTAGTGGTTCACTAGTTTTGACACAATAATAAACTCCTAATTCATCAGTGCTGATATTTCTGATCAACAGACGACTGTTAGTTTTCACTGAGTATTTGTGTTTGAATATGTTGTTTTCTTATTTGGCTCCTTCAAATGTGCTGCTGTAAGTGCATAAGATTGACACTGGAGGATTCAGTGATTTTAGTTTGTACCAGTAAATCTCCTTTATATCAAGATCACAGCTTATATTCACATCAGCTCCTAAAGTTACTGCTATGTTTGTGGACTTGAGACCACATGAACAGATCTATGAGAGAAAGAAAAACACATTTATTAAGAAAATCAAAAGAAAACCCATTTAATATATCAAATGTGATGTGTTAAACTCAGTATGATCTTCATCATCTGATCCAGATTAATACCTTCATACATTCACTTCTAACTGTGAGTGGAAACAATCTGAAACCTCAAGCACACAAACAAGAGAGGAAGTCAGAGCTGGGCTTCTCTGATAGACCTTCTTAGCCATCTTTAACCCTGTAACCTGAATGCACTCAGCTCTACAGATTATAACAAAAAAGATGTAAAATATATGATGCAAATATGATAAAAATTTCAATTAATTTTGAAACAATCTTATGCATAATTCTAAGAACTAAATTTCAGTGCTTACATTTTATCAAAATATAAATTCAGTGCATTCGGACATTATTTATACTCACATTTTGTTGTATCACATGTAATGTATGTAGCCTTACACTAAAATTCTTTATACTGCACTCTTTGGATAATGACAAGCTGGGTTTATTTCTGCCACCTACTGGAGTGTGAAGTGACAGTGTTAGATTGTAGCTATGTGATATTTGATACCTATAATCAAGTCAAAAATCTTGGTGTAATTCTGGAGTCAGACCTTAGTTTCAGTAGTCATGTAAAAGCAGTAACTAAATCAGCATACTGTCATCTCAAAAAATATTGCAAGAATTAGATGCTTTCCTGTCAAGACTTGGAGAAACTTGTTCATGCCTTTATCATCAGCAGGGTGGACTGTTGTAATGGTCTCCTCACCGGCCTTCCTAAGAAGACCATTAGACAGCTACAGCTCATCCAGAACACTGCTGCCAGGATTCTGACTAGAACCAGAAAATCTGAGCATATCACACCAGTCCTCAGGTCCCTACACTGGCTTCCAGTTATTTTTAGGATTGACTTTTAAGTTCTTTTACTCAGCCTAAATACATTGCAGATATGCTCATTGAATATAAACCTAACAGAGCACTCAGATTATTAGGATCAAATCAGTTAGAAATACCAAGGGTTCACACAAAACAAGGGGAATATGCATTAGCTATTTTGCCACCCGAGGTTGGAATCAGCTTCCAGAAGACATGAAATGTGCTAAAACATTAACCACATTTAAATCTAGACTCAAAACTCATCTGTTTAGTTGTGCATTTACTGAATGAGCACTGTTCTACATCCGAACTGATAGCACTGTATTTGTATTATGTGTATAATCATTTTTATTCTTAAAGGAGAAGTCCACTTCCAGAACATGTTTTTTGAGGAAAACATTTAAGGATTTTTTTTTTTCCATAAAGTGGACTTCTATGGTGCCCCAAGATTGAACTTCCAAAATGCAGTTTAAATGCGGCTTTAAATGATGCGGTTGTAAACGATCCCAGCCAAGGAAGAAGGGTCTTATCTTAAAATACAGTACAATTTATGTACTTTTTAACGTCAAACGCTCTGCCTGAACTGTTATTTTCCAGTTCATGACAGTTAGGGTATGTCGAAAAATTCCCATCTCATGTTCTCCCTCAACTTCAAAATCATCCTATATCACTTGTTTTACCTTTTTTGTTAAGGGTGTTTGATCTTCTTTGCATGTTCACTTTGCATAGACTAGGTCGGTACTTCTGCAGAGATGTAGGATGATTTTGGGATGCTGGGATCATTTACAACTGCATTTGGGATCGTTTGAAGCCGCATTTAAACTGCATTTTGGAAGTTCAAACTCGGGGCACCATACCAGTCCATTATATGGAGAAAAATCCTGAAATGTTTTCCTCAAAAAACATAATTTCTTTACGACTGAAGAAAGAAAGACATGAACATCTTCGATGATAAGGGGGTGAGTAAATTATCTGTACATTTTTGTGCTGGAAGTGGACTTCTTTTTTAAGTCCGACAGTCTTTAATAGATCCACACAAGGGAGACAGGAGACACACATATAACACTGATATTCACACCGGACAAAGGCAAACTAAACAGACTCCAACTAAAGCAGGGTAGCTAACGAGTTGCAGACAGGTAACCATAACCAAATATGGGCACAAGAGGGAGAAACCATAATTAACAGTCCTGGGGTGTGACAACAGTCATGACTCATGATAATTTGCAGGAGTTTTATTTTACAAATGAAAACATGTTCATCACTGAAGATGACTGTATAACAGTCATCTTTAAATGCAAATGAGCGGCTGCTCTCCACCCCTTTTCCAGAATAGGGCTGTGCCTTTACAGCTCATAACTTGATAATACTCTGATTAAAAAAAAAAGCGCCGATAGCCTTGTGGGCAGCTTGCCAACAGTGGTGCAGTTGCACTTCGGGTGTCCCGAGTTCAAATCCCACCTCATGGACCTTTCTCCCCAATCTCGCCCCATCTCTCTCTCCCACTTCTTTCTATCATATCTCCAATGTCCTGTCCAGAAAAAATGCAGAAATGCCAATACTGTTGCATATTGATTATCACTTCTACCAAAATGAAATGTGTTTTAAACCATATTAGTTTAAACTTGTCATCTACTGTTTTCTGAAAGCACATGCCATGTGAGTACTAAACAGAGATCTCTTGCATGTCTTATTGTGTCTAAATGGTCAATTACACACAAGTTTATGTTAAAAACACACAGAAGTTACAAAAACAGTTGGTCTGTGAAGGTAAACAGTTGTGTACACACACTGCCAACACATATTTATATTCAACCGACATGTAAAAGTGAATTTTGCATACTACTTGGCCTTTAAATCTGGCACAGAGACACTGAAGAATCAGGATATAGTTTAAATCCAGCATATAGGGGTTCAGTGAATGTGATGTTGAATGTGTATATGTGTGTGATTGTGTGTGCATTAGAGACGCTGTAGAAGGACAGAATGCCGGCTGACCAGTCCAGATAGACTCCTACTCTATTAGACGGGGATGAAGAGCAAGGAAAGTTTGTGTTCATATTATTGTGCCAGGAGATATAAATCATATCAGAAAAGTACAGACAGTCAATCTCACCCTTCTGGTTGATTCCCTTGTGTGTCACTGCTACATGACCCCATCCATTCCAGTCAGCCTCCCAGTAACAGCGTCCAGTCAGTTTCTCTTGACACAGAACCTGTTCAAGGTTTTTAAATCTCTCTGGATGATCAGGATGCGGCTGCTGTTCTTTCACACATGTTGTTTTGTTTTCTTTAGAGAGAATGAGCTGAGCATGTGCTGTGCTGTGAGATCACAGGCATCTGAACACAGAAAAACAAATAAGAACATCTATGACATTAATAAATATGCACAGGTGTGTCTGTGTGTGAGGGCTTACATTTTCGCAGTCCTTGTGTGATCCTGAAATGTCCTCCATGGTCCAAACTAATAGAGAGACAAACATCCACACAAACAATGTTCAGTGAACCTTTTATCAAGGTTACTGTTGGTAATATTAGGTAATTTTACTGCTAAATGTGCATTTCAATTTCATGTCTAATTTTATAGGCCACCCAGAAAAAGATCGGAAAGACTCTACCCCCTTGGCCCCCTTTAATTTTTTTTTATTTGATAATACGGCCCTCAAATTAAGCTAATTGGATAGCCCTGTCCTATATAGTATTAACAAGAGATATAATAAAACAAGAGATTAGGGCTGCAACTACTGATTATTTTGATAATTGATCAGTTGGCCAATTAGTTTTTCGATTAATCAGCTTTTATTTTATTGACAAAAATCACACTATTCCACATTCTGCCCAATGTCCTTCAAACAAACAAATGTGCCAACTGAATGCTCTGAAAACATACCATGCTTAACAATTTATTAGACCACCTTTAATGGTTTAATTAAATGGTTTAAATCTAAAAATATTATTGTCATTTATTGGGAAAATAATAACTAAACAACTAAATAGTATTTATTCACAAACAAAAATGACCTCCTATACCTTTCATAACTGCTTGCATTCTTGCTGGCATTGCTTATGTATTTTTTTACTCTAATTGGGTATCTAAGGGAAAAAAATAAAAATAAATAAAAAAATAAAAATAAAAAAACACAAAATCACTTAACTATTGTTTCTGCCTTTCTTTCACAGATAACTATATTCACATGATAGTTATATTATATCATTAGAAATAGCCTACTACTGTTACTAAAGAGCTTATGCATATTGGAGGACTAACCAATACAGACAGCTAAAAAATGATTTTGGTAATCACCAATACTGTTAGTTTGGAGCAACAGTGGCACAAACCTTACATAATTTGCTAAAAACCTTACATGAATTTGTTTTAATACATTTGTTAAGCACTGTATATAGTGAACATAGTTTTAATTTCTACATTAAAAATTTAAATAATAATAAAGATACTGATCATATTAATTGTCCCTCGCTACTATGTTCCATCCAAAGTCCTTTTAAGACAAGTCATTTCACTCGGCGGTCATATTTGAAATGCCTCTCGGGATTGGCACTGGCGAGATCCCCCTCGGCAAAGACGGTGAACGGGGATACGTGTCCACTCCACAAAAGAGGCAAAATGCTCTCAAGGACCATCTTCGGACGACGGCGCCAGGTAACTGGTGGTGGTAACTAGCAGCAGGAACAGTCTCAAATGGTCCTCGAGAGCTTTGTCCCCCTGCTTCAACAGGAGCAGGAGGTATTCAGGGGCAAAGGAAGACATCCATGAGGAGAAACATAACGGCAACAAAAAACTTGTGCGAAAATGAGGAAAAAAAAAAGACAGAGGGTAGGGACGGGGGTAACTGTTTTTGGCCGGGTCAAACACACGTTATGGAGGAGGAAGGGCTGACAACTCCAGGGGCCCGACCAACGGTGTCGGAGCAGGTGGTGGAGGAGCCTGAGACAGAGACAGAGAGCCGATGAGCCACGGTGATGAGGAGGATCCGGAGGGCTGAGATGGAACAAATGGCTGATGGACCATGGTGGAGCTGGAGGGATGGAGGAGCCTGACAGAGCCAGAGGGATGAGGTGAAGCCAGAGAGGAGAGGGAGCCATGGTGTAGCCACTGGGTCAATGGGCTGAGTACAGGACTCTGAGGCTGGAGACGGAGACAAGGGATACTCCAGCCGTAACACCGATTGAGACTGGCAGACCAGTGGCGAACCCACCGCACAGATGGAGGACTGAGGGTGAGTGGAGGGTCTGCCAGATGACAGGGGAGGAGGAGGTATGAGCAGGTGGAAGGGTTGGCATTTGTAAGCCTCCTCATGGCTGAGCACAGGCAAGGGAGCCCATTCAGGGTTGAGCTTGGGCATGGCAGTTTCAGAAAGTTCAGATGAAGGTGTGAGGAGAGGGGGCAGGTCAGCATAAATGAAGAACAACAAGGGCAATACAGGTCCAAAGGTCTGGCTGTTACGGGCTGAGTCTGTAACTGTGTCATCCAGTAAGCTGTTTCAACTGGCAGCCAGTTTGTATGTAGATAGCTAGAATTTGGCAGATGTCTGCCACAAATGGCTAGTGTGTAACCTGGGGTCAGAAGATACTGTTTATTGTGCATGTTACAGCAGGGGCTAGAAATATTGGATATTTAGTCACATTAATAGGCATAATAAAATATTTATATATTTTTACAAAAGTTTTAGCATTTTGGTGGATAGTTATTATTGTGATAATTTGGATGCTGTACAGACATATTCAGCAGGTGTTTTGTATAGGGGCGTAATGACAACATGACAGTGTCTCATTTACAGTTTGTGCAACAGAATCAAAAAGTCGATACAACAGTTCTCCAACAAAAGGAAGGTAGGTAAAAGGAACACTGAGGCAGACCAATAAATTTTTTTGCCATACCATGCGCTACTAACAGTGGAATCTTCAAGAAACAGCTTGTTTTTTCTGAAGTAATCAACACCACCACTATTGATGTCAGATGGAAAATTTGCCAGATGTTTAATCTGGAAGTTGATTCAAGGCCGGTTCTGCGCAGGGGCAAGAGGGGGCAGTGCCCCCTCAAATAAATGTCTTGCCCCCTCAAATCAAAATTTTGAAAACTTGAGAAAGCACATGTTAATATACTCACAAAATGAATATATTACAAGTTGACAAAATGATCTGCGGTAGCGGAAAAAATCCGAACAAAAAGGGACACTACACAATACGGTATTAGATTTTCCTCATGTCTCTGTCCCTCCGCTGTGTGTATTCATTCACAGGCTGCAGCGCACGCACACACGCGCACACACACACACTCCTGCCCTTAGCCCTCGGTAAACATCCAATCACCGTCCGTATGCAAATGAGTCAAGACGCAGGCTAACGTAGTGTTGTGTCGGATTTCAGCGCGGTCACGGAGTGGAAAGACTTTGAAGAAGCTGCAGCGTTTTTATAAAAAAAAAAAAAAAAAATATATATATATATATATATATATATATATATATATAAATGAATAAAAAAAACATAATATGATCTGTTCTATAGCCCATCTTTTACTTAGTTTTTTTTTTTTTTATTATTCGTAAGACAACCTTTCAGTTTTGTAAATATTCTAGTAATAGTGTTAAGTCTTACTTTAGGTTAAACGTTTTTGAGAATTAGACCACCCAGCTAAAATAAATGTTATGTTGTTGATTGATAAAATCTGGATTAAGGATATTTTATTTTATTTTGTTTTATTTATTTAATTTTTATTTTTCAGTTTCCCCCCCTGAGGGATTGCCACCTTATTGTGGTCAGGGGGTTTGTGTGCCTCAGTGACCTTAAGAGCTATACCAGCAGGAGCTTAGTCTTCAAGTGGGACACCCAAATTGGACAGGTCTGAAGGTAGAGGCCTGACAAAGTGCAATCCACTTCTCCAGGCTTTGGACACAGCTAACAACACAATTCAGCAAGGAAAATACTGTTACTATAAGCACAGGGAAAAAAACAGTGCTCGAACATGATGTGTACACATGATGCCCCCTTCACATTTCTGACTGCCCCCCCATATGTGCCTGTCTAGAACCGGCCCTGAGTTGATTGCTTGCACCTGAGAAAGTGTATACATTTATATCTAATACAATTTCATAATATATTTAATATATAATATATTATTATAACTTTAGGATCAGATGCAGGTGTACATACGACTTTCTATTTCGTACTGAAATGTTTGTCAGTTTTATGGAAATAAGATGAACAGAATAAGACGTGTGAAACTGAAAAGTAAAATTGGTTCAAGTGTACATTTGTTCATTGTGTTTCGTGTTCATGTTCAAGTTTAAACTTGAACGTATCTTACCTGTAGATTATTTGAGATTTTAGCATCAGTGAAATTTTTAGATCTTCCAGTTATGTCAATGTAGCTCTTCACCATAACTGAAACAATGTAGAAAACATCACTGAATTTACATATAAGTGTTGAAACAAATACTTATATGGTATGATTACATTAGAGGTAGATCTAGAGTTTGTCTTCTTGTAGTAAGTTCATTGAGACCCAAACACAAACCTATCAATGCAATGATCAAAAGCACATTCAGCAGGACTGAAGTGATGGTCACGGTTCTCCATGGAGTCTGTTGTTGTGAAGCATCATCTGATTCTGTCTGATTCATGTAAACTGAGTCTGTTATATAAGTTTGTATATATAGGTTAGTTCAATCTTTATTCAATTTCAGTCTTTAACAGTGCAAATATTAGCTCTTCATAAAATGATGACGTATATTCAATATAGAAATCCATAATATGGAATGAAAATACATCTGAAATGAGGAATTAACTTACCAGTGATGTAGATTTTGGTGCCGCTGCTGAATTTCAGTGGTTCACTAGTTTTCACACAGTAATAAACTCCTAATTCATCAGTGCTGATATTTCTGATGAACAGACGACTGTTAGTTTTCACTGAGTATTTGTCTTCAAAGGTGCTGTTTTCATATTTAGCACCTTCAGATCTGCTACTGTAAGTGCGTAACATCAAGACTGGAGGATCTGGTAGTTTCTGTTTGTACCAGTAAATGTCCTTTATATCAAGATCACAGCTTATAATCACATCAGCTCCTAAAGTTACTGCTATGTTTGTTAAACTCTCTGTGACTTGAGACCACATCAACAGATCTATGAGTGAAAAAAATACATTTAGTAAGCCATTAAATCTAAAGAAACATGGTTCAGTCAAATGTTGAATATCTTCTATACTGTGATCATTTAAACATCTTACTGTGAACAGAAACACTATGAAACCTCAAGCACACAAAGAAGAGATGAAGTCAGAGCTGGGCTTATCTGACAGGACTTCAGCCATCTTTAGCCTTGTAACTTGAATGCACTAAATGCATTTTACAAAAATGCTTACAATACAAACATATACATATACGTTTTATATATAACTTTCAAATAACAACAAATATGCGTAATTCTAAAATCATGCGAAAATCATACAAGTGCTTTACTTTAGCATGATTTAAGGCAAGACACTATTTAAAGGGATCATGAGATGAGAAATAATATTTTGGATATTGTGGGATGTATACCATGAGCACATGAGAAAATACATTTGCATATCACTGCCTCCTCCTGATGACATTCATGTGTGTTTCTGTTTTAAGATGGAATTAGTTTGTGTGCAATGTTGAAACTTAACAACATCTACTAAAACATCTTATAATCGTACGTACAGCCTACAGTTTATTTATTTTTATTTATTTATTGCTGCTTCTTCTGTGTGCAACAGTCTGGTTCTAAACGTAAAAACCTTTAAAGACAGATCTACTGTGAGCTCAGAGGTTGTTAATCGATGATATATGCTTTGAAAATAATTGCGTTTAATAGCTGCATGTCTGGCCAAAAACACTACATTACCCATGATGCTGTGCAGAACATTCAACCAATCAGAGTAAAGGCAAACAAATTGTGCCGAAAGAGCTCTCAAGGAACACCCACTTGAAGCACTTTGAAAGATATAATCCAGTCTGTCAACTGATCACATCTAACACAATAATAAAAAAGCCCAAACCTGAACCTAAACATCACAAATAAATTCACATTTGTCATGTAATTGTTTTTATTTTCTTCGTAATGTCCATTATACCCAGACTACCTACCAGTGGCGATTTCTTTAAGACTGCAAGGGAAGTTTAGCTTCCCCTATAATGTCACAAAATTAATGGTAAAATTATGTACTATTGTATTAAAATTTTATTGACTAAAAATGCGTTCATCTCAAAGACGAGTTCGTTCAGAATCAGTTAGATATAGCAGGTCGGCTGACTTGATTTTCTTCTCATACATTCCCGTAGCGTCACAGTGCGTTTCCCCGTTGAAGCCCAGCGTCCATTGACTTCAATGCGGCTGCTTTGAACGTTTTTTTTTTCAGTGCTTTGAAACTAGACGGTCATTGGATAAACGCTGCGATTATGTCCCGCCCACGGACGCTCAGCGTCTCTGGGGGTGAATGAGGAGCAAATGTGGAGTGGGCTGGCCTGGACTCCGAGCTTCTGCGTGATGATTGGAGGGTCTGTCGAAAGATTGCATCTCCTTTTGACTGACAGCGATTTTGTACTATAAGGAATCGCTGAAGCTATTCGCGCTCAGTCCCATCGGGGATTTCTCAAGTTCAGTCGAAATAAAAACTGCTGCAACCTATTTCTTTATATTTGCTTGGCGAAATTGCTTGATTTTCATCATACATTTCACACAATTATACACCACATTCCTTGTTTCACTTTTACAGAGTTTAATATTTTTTTTAGATCGTTCATTCATTCATTCATGTTAATATTTAATGTAGTAATCAATATATATATATATATATATATAGATTACTACATTAAATATTAACATGGAGGATGACTATAAATTTATATATATATATATATATATATATATATATATACAATAAGGCACATTCTTGTGAATAAATAAATAGACAATTTTATGATGTAGGCCGAAAATGAGCTTCCCCTATTTGACAGACCAGTAGCCGCCACTGCTACCTACCAAGCTGCCACTGGAATCTGGTCCCACATGCTTATACATAAGATTATACACAAAAACCATCTGTACGGAAGAGGTAAGATTATATTCCTACATAATTTACTTCCTCATGTTTCTACTGCATTATTATTATCATTAAAGTAATACAGCTTAAGCAAGTTGTCTATTAAGAGCCGTTATGTGTCCTACAGTGAGTGCTGTCCTCTGGTGGTCACAAACAGTAATAATACAATATTTTGGGGTATTATGTTGAGTATTATTCATTCATTAAATTATTTAAATAATGATTAATAATGATTATTGTCCACTCTTTTTATGAACCCAGGAATTAAACAGGATTTTCTTTTCAGTTGTGCCTTTCCTGTTGTGCCTTTAAGAAACCAAAATAGGTTCAAGTTTGTTCAGTTTCATGATGGAGAAGGATGGCCACACAGCAAGTTTACTGTTGAACATATACATAAAAGACAATAGGCTGGATAAAAGTCTTTCAGTCAGATTTATTATGATATTAATATAACAAATAGTTGGGCCTTAAATACGTCCCGTTGTGTTGTGAACTTTGCAAATTGAAATGCAAATAGATTTTTATTTTGTATATATACACCATATGCTATTATTATTATTAAATTATTTTATTATTATTTTATATATTATTTTAGATTATTTCTAGCTCAGCACTGCTCTCTTGTGGTTTGCTCTGGCACAGAACAAGGTCAACAGCAATTAGGTGTTAGATGTATTTTATATTTACTTGCACCTAAACAGCACATAGTGTAAATTGTTTTATAAAAGTAATATCATTCTTTCAGCAGAGCTATTGGCCTGAATTTCAGCACATATGCTTAATTATATTAACATTTTAAACTTAAACATTAAGACACAATCAACTTTACAGTTTAATGTAACGTATTTCTGTTAGCGTTGAGTCTTGTGGTTGTTCAGGATCCAGAACTTGAAGCTGCTGTACATTCATATCTTGAATCTGTTTCATGTTGTCTCTGGTTCTGTTTCTTCCATGAACAAGAAGCTTTAATAGTTCATAAAATGACAATGTAAATTTAGATTTAACATTAAAAAAAAATAGTTCACCCCAAAACTGAACTGTCTTGTGTTTTTGTCTATTTTGTAGCATCATTTATGCTTTACATTACCTAAAAAATACTGTCCCATACATATAGTTTTATTAAGTTACTCACCTGTGATCACAGTGATCAGAAGAGCATTTAATAATAATCAACCAGTGTGTCTGATTCTGAAAAAAAATAAATAAATAAAAAGCCATATGGCAACAATGTACCACAATGGAAAATGGCCCATAATTAGTTTTTCTATTAAATTATGATTTTCTTTTAGATTCAAATGCACATCTCTTTTATAAATTGATGCATCCAGTCTTAATCTCCATCAAAATCTTCCACACAAACATGCTTTCACATATACACATGCAAAAACACACTCATTGTTACGGTCACTGAAGGCTAACTGATCCTCATTGTCATTACATGGAAGAGGTAACTCTGCACTGATCCTATTGCCCTTTCTGTGGAATATTGTTATCATTTTCTGAAAATACTAAATAATTTTCTTATTTATACACACATACACATGTACTACAATAAACACTTCAAATAGATAAATAATTGCAATCAAGTTAATGATGTTACTATTTATAAAAAAAAATCCAAATAGGGAAATACGTTACTTTTATTCCACTGTGGTACAGCTTTGCCGTATGGCAACATACCTATTTACCCATAGTGGTACACACAACACTGATATTTACAGAATTTTTTATTTTTTTTTTTTAGATAATGTTGAATAAATGAATAAAAATATGTAATTCACTAACCAAAGATGATGCAAAAAAAAAAAAAAAAAACCCTTGAGATGTTCTGAAATTAAGTTTACGGAGCAATTTCTAGAGCACTTCAACAGGTGTCCTCCATGTTGGGGTGACAGTGGAAAAAAAGTGTTTTGGAGGAACATTCAAATGTCATGTGGCTTAAAAACAGCACATCATTGACTACCTTAAGGCTGGCCCTTTTAATTACCATATTGCATATTTTTTCAGAATAACAAGGAAATAAGTAGAAAGTAATTATTGCCATATGGCAATTCCGTACCATTGTAACGGTGCGAGGGAGACGTGAAGCGAGTGGATCCATATGCAATATGGGTATACCGGGAAAAACTCCAATACTCAGCAAGATGCAAGGGGAAGTCCGAGGCTTATATGGAGCGTCTGATTGGATACAGGTATTCGAGCAATCAGCGCAATGGGTGATGGGAAACGTAATCCGGGCGTGATGCAACAGTCTGTGTAGTATGAAATGTTAGTGAAATGTGGCGGGCAGACTGAACCGGATTCATAACAACCACAGAGGGTGAAGTAAAATAAACTCACAGCTGAAGCTGCTTGATCTTCAGGATGTTAAAACACGTCATGATTCAGTCTTGTTTCTTTCACACGACTTTAGATGAAACTTTACCTCAGAACTGGACTATCGCTTTTGATCGCAGCCTGCCCCGACCCTTTGCATGGACACTTACTATCCCTTTGGATTTGCCTACGTTACTCCAGTCTGTTGTTGTTGACCCTCGCCTGTTTGTTTTGTCCGATTTGAATAAACTGTTGCATATGGATCCAACGTCTCAAGATTCGTCATTGACCGCGTCACAGAAAACTTCGCCGCCTTCGGATCCAGCGACAGTGTCACAGTTCGCGTCGGAGATGTCTGCCCAAGCTACCATGCTAACCCAGCACCAGCAACAACTAGAACGTCTCACCGCCCTGACCGAGCAGCTGGTGCAAGCGGTCCAAGGACTACAGGTAGCTTCACCTCCCGTCGCCACTCCTCCGCCTCCACCTGCACAACCCCCAGCAGTTCAGCCCGTCACCGTCAGCCCCCGACTCGCCTTCCCAGAAAAATTTGACGGAACAGCGGATAAATGTAAGGGCTTTTTGCTACAATGTACCCTGTTTGTAAACCAACAGCCTAACCTTTACGCTACGGATGAGAGCAAGATAGCGTTTGTTTGCTCTCTCTTAACTGGAAAGGCGCTCGAGTGGGCCACCGCGGTGTGGGACCTCGGACAATCCACTTACCCCACATTTGCCACTTTCCTCCGGAGCTTTAAGGAGGTCTTCCAGCCTGCTTCAGAAGGAAGTGAGGCGGGGGAGCAGATTGTGGCGTTGAAGCAAGGACGCCGCACTGCCGCTGAATATGCATTAGATTTTAGAACACTGGTGGCGTAAAGTGGATGGAATGACGGTCCTCTCAAATTACACTACCGCAAGGGACTTAACGCGGATTTGCAGGTGGAGCTAGCCTGCCGTGATGAGGGGCTTTCGCTTAGTCAATACATCGACCGCTCCATCAGGATCGACAAGGTAATGCGGTCCCGTAAGCCCAGCCGGACTTTCCCTGCAACGTTTCAGCCTCAGCCGCCGGCCTCCACAAGCCCTGAGCCAATGCAGCTGGGAACGACAAAGCTCACCGTCGAGGAAAGGGAGCGTCGATTACGTAACAACCTTTGTCTCTACTGCGGACAGGCGGGACACATTCGCGCCACCTGCCCGACACGACCACCACGACCTCCCACCTCGGTGAGTGTTTCTAAATCCTGTTTGAATCGTTGTGAGATCCCTGTGATGCTTTACTCAGATGGCTTATCTGTTAGAATCATGGCTCTGATTGATTCCGGCGCAGCCGGCAACTTTATTGACAAAGACTTTGTACATGCTAACCGATTGCCTGTTCTGTCTTGTGCTCACCCCATGGCAGTGGCCGCCCTCGACGGGAGACCGTTAGGGATGGGCCGCGTCAATCACGTCACTAAAGACCTCACCCTCCATGTAGAACCTGGACATCAAGAAACCATCCGGTTCTTTGTCATATCCTCACCACAGTCACCCCTCATCTTAGGTTATCCATGGCTCAACCGTCACGAACCCACCGTCTCCTGGGCAGGAGGAGTCATCACCCACTGGTCACCACATTGTCAGGAGCACTGCGTCCACCCAGCTCCTCACACACCACCCGAGTCAGCCACACCTCCACCTTGCAGCACCATCCCCATGGAATACCAGGACCTGCTCGAGGCGTTCAGCACAGTCAAGGCAACTGAATTGCCACCGCACAGGCCAGGGGGGCTCCACCACGAGGTCGTGTATTCCCACTCTCACAACCAGAGTCCCTGGCAATGGAGAAGTACATCAAGGAAGAACTTGCTAAGGGGTTCATCCGACCCTCAACCTCTCCCTTCTCGGCTGTTTTTTTCTTCGTGAAGAAGAAAGATGGAGGCTTGCGGCCCTGCATCGACTACCGTTCCCTCAATGAAGTAACCATAAAGTACCGGTACCCTCTTCCTCTCGTTCCGCCAGCCTTGGAACAGCTACGGTCTGCTAGATACTACACAAAGCTAGATCTTCGCTCTGCCTACAACCTGATCCGCATCCGAGAGGGCAACGAGTGGAAAACGGCTTTCTCTACCACCTCAGGCCACTACGAATACCGGGTGATGCCCTTCGGCCTGGTCAATAGTCCGTCTTATTTCCAGGCGTTCGTCAATGATGTATTCAGAGACATGCTGAACCGTTGGGTCATTGTGTACATGGATGATATTCTCGTCTACTCCAACTCCTATGCCGAACATGTCCAGCACGTCAGGTCAGTCCTCCAACGCCTCGTCCAACATAAACTGTACGCCAAGGAAGAGAAGTGTCAATTTCATCAGGAGAGTATTGCATTTTTGGGGTACATCATCAGCCCGGAGGGCGTGGCTATGGATGAGGCTAAGGTCAAAGCTGTACAGAACTGGCCCCAACCCAGAACCCTTAAGGAGCTGCAACGGTTCCTGGGATTCTCCAACTTTTACCGAAGATTCATTCGCAATTTCAGCACAGTAGCTGCCCCACTCACAGCTATGGTCAAGAGGGGTGAAACCCGCCTCACCTGGTCACCTGACGCCCTGAGTGCCTTCCATGAGCTTCGGCGGAGGTTCACCTCAGCTCCTGTCCTCCGACACCCAGATCCTCAGCTACCCTTCCTCGTTGAAGTCGATGCCTCCAGCACAGGGGTGGGGGCTGTGCTTTCACAAAAACAGGGCCAGCCCCCAAGGACCTTCCCCTGCGCCTTTTTTCCCACAAACTCAGCCCAGCCGAAAAGAACTATGATGTGGGTAACCGAGAGCTCCTCGCAATTAAGCTCGCCCTGGAGGAGTGGAGGCACTGGCTGGAAGGAGCTCGCTGTCCTTTTGTCATTTTAACTGATCACAAGAACCCGGAGTACCTCCGATCAGCCAAGGTGCTCAACCATCGACAAGCTAGATGGGCACTCTTCTTTACCCGGTTCAATTTCACCATAAACTACCGTCCTGGGTCTCAGAATCTGAAAGCTGATGCTCTGTCCTGAATACATGAACCAGACCACGCCACCCATCCACCTGAGTCCGTCCTCCCTGCCTCCATAATTGTTGCACCAGTCGCCTGGGACGTCATGACAGAGATCACAGAGGCCCAGGTCCAGGATCCCCCTCCCGCAGACTGTCCAGATAACCTCACCTATGTGCCCGCAGTGCTCCGCCCACGCATCCTCTCCGAGGTCCATATCACACCCAGCTCAGGGCATCCAGGAATCGAGGCCACGCTCGATCTCCTGCGTAATCGTTTCTGGTGGCCCAAAATGCGCCACAACACCATAAACTTTATTAAGAACTGTGTCACCTGCTGTACCACCAAGACCCCTTGTCAACTACCCGCTGGCCTACTGCAGCCCTTACCAGTTCCCAAGCGCCCCTGGTCCCACATAGCAGTGGATTTCATCACAGACCTCCCCTCATCTCAGGGTTACACTGCCATTCTGTCTGTGATTGACAGATTCTCAAAGGGCTGTCGCCTCATCCCTCTCCAGAAACTACCCACGGCCATGGAGACGGCTGAGGCTCTCTGCAACTCTGTGTTCCGGTATTACGGTCTCCCAGAGGATATTGTGTCTGACCGTGGCCCACAGTTCACCTCTCGCCTCTGGTCCAACTTTTTCCGTCTTCTGGGAGTTAATGTAAGCCTGACGTCAGGATATCACCCGGAGGCCAACGGTCAGGTTGAGAGGCTGAACCAGGAGTTGACCCGGTTTCTACGCTCGTATTGCCACGACCGGCAGGAGGACTGGAGCCGCTTCCTCCTCTGGGCCGAATATGCCCAGAATTCTATTCGTAAAGCATCTACTAACCTAACACCTTTTCAATGTATCCTAGGCTTCCAGCCTCCCTTGTTTCCCTGGTCAGGGGAGCCGTCTGACTTATCCGCGGTCAACTCCTGGTTCCAGCAGAGCGAGGAGACCTGGAACCGAGCCCACGTTCACTTGCAAAGAGCTGTCCGCAGAACCCAGGCCCAGGCGGATCGCCGACGTCGACCCAACCCTGCCTACGAGCCCGGCCAATGGGTCTGGCTCTCGACCCGGGACCTGCGTCTTCGTCTACCCTGCAAGAAACTTAGCCCCAGGTACGTGGGTCCATTTAAAATCATATGTCAAATCACTCCTGTATCGTTCAGACTTGCTTTACCACCCGAGTACCGCATCTCACCAACTTTTCATGTCTCCCTGTTAAAGCCCGCTGGCCCCCCGGATGGGGGGGGGATCCTAGACGAGACCGCTCCACAGAGACCAGCCCCCCTACTCATCGACGGCGAGGAGGCCTACCGAGTTAACACACTACTGGACTCCTGACGCCGGAGCGGTCGCCTACAGTACCTGGTCGACTGGGAGGGTTACGGCCCCGAGGAGCGGTCCTGGGTGCCCGCCGAAGACATCTTGGACCCCTCTCTCACCACGGACTTCCACGCTGCTCACCCAGATCGGCCAGGGCCCCGACCCAGGGGTAGACCCCGGCGTCAGTTGCCTCCTCGCGCCAGGAGGCACTCGCAAGGGGGGGGGCTCTGTCACGAGCGCGATCTCTGTGGCTCCTCCCGTCCCACGCCAGCGGGAACCCTCACCTGAGTTTTGACTACGGTTCCCACAATCCCGTGCCTGGGGCGCTCTCTTCCGGTTCCGGGTCCCGCGGTTCACTTCCGCTTGGGCGGCCATTTCAGCGCGCCGCGCCGGCGCGTCCCTCGCGAAGTTTTGTTGGTCATGCCCTCAATCCTGAGCATTATTTATCGGACTGCCTTTTCTGTTGTCAACCGGACTGTTAACCTTGTTTGTGAACCTTTGCTGCCTGCCCTTCGTCGACCCTCGCTATCCCCACGGACTATCGCTTTTGATCGCAGCCTGCCCCGACCCTTTGCATGGACACTTACTATCCCTTTGGATTTGCCTACGTTACCCCAGTCTGTTGTTGTTGACCCTCGCCTGTTTGTTTTGTCCGATTTGAATAAACTGTTGCATATGGATCCAACGTCTCAAGATTCGTCACTGACCGCATCACAATGTCAAATAATAAAATATAAAACTAGAATTAGCAGAAAAATTAATTGGCTGTAGAGGACAGACGTGCTCTGCTCTGGACAAAGCCTGTTGTTTTTGGGACACTTGAATAAATCAAATTCAGCACACTGAAAGAAGAAGATATTAAATATCAATGGTCATATACAGTGGGGCAAAAAAGTATTTAGTCAGCCACCAATTGTGCAAGTTCTCCCACTTAAAAAGATGAGAGAGGCCTGTAATTTTCATCATAGGTATACCTCAACTATGAGAGACAAAATGAGAAAGAAAAATCCAGAAAATCACATTGTCTGATTTTTAAAGAATTTATTTGCAAATTATGGTGGAACTAAGTATTTGGTCACCTACAAACAAGCAAGATTTCTGGCTCTCACAGACCTGTAACAACTTCTGTAAGAGGCTCCTCTGTCCTCCACTCATTACCTGTATTAATGGCACCTGTTTGAACTCGTTATCAGTATAAAAGACACCTGTCCACAACCTCAAACAGTCACACTCCAAACTCCACTATGGCCAAGACCAGAGAGCTGTCAAAGGACACCAGAAACAAAATTGTAGACCTGCACCAGGCTGGGAAGACTGAATCCGCAATAGGTAAGCAGCTTGGTGTGAAGAAATCAACTGTGGGAGCAATTATTAGAAAATGGAAGACATACAAGACCAGTGATAATCTCCTTCGATCTGGGGCTCCACACAAGATCTCACCCCGTGGGGTTAAAATGATCACAAGAACGGTGAGCAAAAATCCCAGAACCACATGGGGGAACCTAGTGAATGACCTGCAGAGAGCTGGGACCAAAGTAACAAGGGCTACCATCAGTAACACACCATACCGCCAGGGACTCAAATCCTGCAGTGCCAGACGTGTCCCCCTGCTTAAGCCAGTACATGTCCAGCCCTGTCTGAAATTTGCTAGAGAGCATTTGGATGATCCAGAAGAGGACTGGGAGAATGTCATATGGTCAGATGAAACCAAAATAGAACTTTTTGGTAAAAACTCTACTCGTTGTGTTTGGAGGAGAAAGAATGCTGAATTGGGACCAGGACGACTGATCCGTGTAAAGGAAAGAATGAATGGGGCCATGAATCATCAGATTTTGAGTGAAAACCTCCTTCCATCAGCAAGGGCACTGAAGATGAAACGTGGCTGGGTCTTTCAGCATGACAATGATCCCGAACACACCGTCCGGGTAACGAAGGAGTGGCTTCGTAAGAAGCATTTCAAGGTCCTGGAGTGGCCTAGCCAGTCTCCAGATCTGAACCCCATAGAAAATCTTTGGAGGGAGTTGAAAGTCTGTGTTGCCCAGCGACAGCCCCAAAACATCACTGCTCTAGAGGAGATCTGCATGGAGGAATGGGCCAAAATACCAGCAACAGTGTGTGAAAACCTTGTGAAGACTTACAGAAAACATTTGACCTCTGTCATTGCCAGCAAAGGGTATATAACAAAGTATTGAGATGAACTTTTGTTATTGACCAAATACTTATTTTCCATCATAATTTGCAAATAAATTCTTTCAAAATCAGACAATGTGATTTTTCTGGATTTTTATTTTATCTCATTTTGTCTCTCATAGTTGAGGTATACCTATGATGAAAATTACAGGCCTCTCTCATCTTTTTAAGTGGGAGAACTTGCACAATTGGTGG
The DNA here is from genome assembly GCF_022985175.1 of Labeo rohita. Lineage (NCBI taxonomy): Eukaryota > Metazoa > Chordata > Actinopteri > Cypriniformes > Cyprinidae > Labeo > Labeo rohita. The sequence continues at coordinate 17,688,883 of NC_066890.1, read as the reverse complement.
CTGACTAAATACTTTTTTGCCCCATGGTAAGACAGTATAGGATATCACTAGAACAGATGATAATAAAATAATAGATATATCTTACCAGTAGATTATTTGAGTTTTGAGCTGCAGTGTCATTTTTAGATATTCCAGTTACGTCAGTGTAGCTCTTCACCAAACCTGAAACAATGAAGAAAACATCACTGAATTCACACACAAGAGTTAAAACAAATATGATTACGATTGCATTACATATAAATAAGAGTTTGTCTTGTAGTTCATTGAGACCCAAGCAAGTACAAACCTATAAATGCAATGATCAAAAGCACATTCAGCAGGACAGATGTGATGATGGTCACGGTTCTCCATGGAGTCTGTTGTTGATTCTGTCTGATTCATGTGGACTGAGTCTGTTATAAGTTTGTATATACAGGTTAGTTCAATCTTTATTCAATTTCCGCCTTTAACAGAACAAAGAAACTGCAAAAATATGAGCTCTACATATATTCAATGGAAGTCCATAACGTGGAATAAAAATACATCTGAAATGAGAAAATAACTCACCCCGGATGTAAAAAAAAATACATTTAGTAAGGTATTAAATCTAAACAAACATGGTTCAATTAAATGTGACATGATAAATGTACAGATGTGAAGCTGTGTGATCTTCATCGTCTGATCCAGATGAATCTTCTATACTGTGATCATTCAAACATCTCGTACTGTGAGCAGAAACACTATGAAACCTCAAGCACACAGAGAAGAGAGGAAGTCAGATCTGGGCTTCTCTGACAGGACTTCAGCCATCTTTAGCCATGTAAACTGAATGCACTATACGCAGTTTATAAAAATGCTTACAATACAAACATATGCATATACATTTTATATATAACTTTCAAATAACAACAAATATGCGTAATTCTAAAAATTGTGAATTTTAATACATTTTGTCAAAAAAGACTATTCAGTGCATTCAGAAAGTATTCGGACTCAAACATATATTTTCCACATTTTTTAATGATGTTTTATTAACAAAGTTTGGGATCACGTTTATATGCAATATATATCGGCCCTCTAGGACCGAGTTTGGGCACTGTGCTTCTGTGAAACAAACAAACAAACAAAACAAAACAAAACAAACATCTCAAAATCATATTTAAAGTGCTTTACATTAGCATGATTTAAGGCAATACACTATTTAAAGAGATCATAAGATGGGAAATCATATTTTGGATATTGTGGGATGTATAACATGAGCACATGAGCAAATACATTTGCATGTGACTGTGTCCTCCTGATGACATTCATGAATTAGTTTGTGTGCAGTGTTGAAACTTAACCACATCTAAAACATCTTATAGTCATATGTCTAGCCTACAGTTTATTTATTTTTATTTATTTATTTCTTAAAATAACTATTTCTACATCTTCTGCTGCTGCTTCTGTGTGCAAGAGTCTGGTTCTAAAAGTAAAAACGCCATTCATTTTCTCCATAAGGAAACTGTTTTTTTTTTAGCAATAAATCATACACCTTTAAAGACAGATCTACTGTGAGCTCAGAGGTTGTTAATCGATGATATATGCTTTGAAAATAATTGCGTTTAATAGCTGCATGTCTGGCAAAAAAACAAAAACAAAACAAAAAAAAAAAAAACTACGTTACCCATGATGCTGTGCAGAACATTCCACCAATCAGAGTAGAGGCAAACAAATTGTGCCGAAAGAGCTCTCAAGGAACACCCACTTGAAGCACTTTGAAAGATATAATCCAGTCTGTCAACTGATCACATCTAACACAATAATTAAATGGCCAAACCTGAACCTAAACATCACAAATAAATTCATATTTGTCATGTAATTGTTTTTATTTTCTTCGTAATGTCCATTATACACAGAGTACCTACCAAGCTGTCACTGGAATCTGGTCCTACATGCTTATACATAAGATTATACACAAAAACCATCTGTAGGGAAGAGGTAAGATTATATTCCTACAGATTTTACTTCCTCGTGTTTCTACTGCATTACTATTAACATTACAGTAGTACAGCTCAAGCAAGTTGTTCAATTAAGAGACCTTTATGTGTCCTACAGTGAGTGCTGTCCTCTGGTGGTCACAAACAGTAATAATATAATAAAAGTAATATCACTCTTTCAGCAGTGCTATTGGCCTGAATTTCAGCACATATGCTTAATTATATTAACGTTTTAAGCTTAAACAATGAGAGAGACAAATCAACTTTACAGTTTAATGTAACATATCTCTGTTAGCGTTGAGTCTTGTGGTTGTTCAGGATCCAGAACTTGAAGCTGCTGTAGATTCATATCTTGAAACTGTTTCATGTTGTCTCTGGTTCTGTTTCTTCCATGAACAAGAAGCTTTAATAGTCCTTAAAAATGACAATGTAAATTTAGATTTAACATTAAAAAAATAGTTCACCCCAAAACTGAACTGTCTTGTGTTTTTGTCCATTTTGTAGCATCATTTATGCTTTACATTACCTAAAAAATACTGTCCCATACATATAGTTTTATTAAGTTACTCACCTGTGATCACAGTGATCAGAAGAGCATTTAATAATAATCAACCAGTGTGTCTGATTCTGAAAAATGTTGCCATATGGCAACAATGTACCACAATGGAAACCGGCCCATAATTAGATTTTTCTATTAAATTATGATTTTCTTTTCAATTCAAATGCACATTTCTTAAAATAACAGTTTGTCTTCTTGTAGTTAGTTCACTGAGACCCGAACAAGTACAAACCTATCAATGCAATGATCAGAAGCACATTCAGCAGGACAGATGTGATGGTCACGAAACTCCATGGAGTCTGTTGTTGTGGAGCATCATTTGTTTCTGTCTGATTCATGTGGACTGAGTCTGTCAAATGTTTGTAGTTTAATCTTTAATTAATTTCAGTCTTTCACAGTGCAATGAAACTGCAAAAATATTAGCTCTGCATAAAATTTTAAAGTATATTCAATATGGAAAGCCATAATGTGGATTGAAAATAATCTGAAAAGAGGAGATAACTCACCAGTGATGTAGATTTTGGTGCCGTTGCTGAATTTTTGTGGTTCACTAGTTTTGACACAATAATAAACTCCTAATTCATCAGTGCTGATATTTCTGATGAACAGACGACTGTTAGTTTTCACTGAGTATTTGTGTTTGAAGATGCTGTTTTCGTATTTTGCTTTCTCATACATGCTATCAAAAGTGCGTAAGATCGACACTGGAGGATCTGGTAGTTTCTGTTTGTACCAGTAAATTTCCTTTATATCAAGATCACAGCTTATATTCACATCAGCTCCTAAAGTTACTGCTATATTTGTTAGACTCTCTGTGACTTGAGACCACATCAACAGATCTACGAGAGGAAGAAAAATACATTTAGTAAGATATTAAATCTAAACAAACATGGTTCAATGAAAAGTGACATGATAAACTCACAGAAGTGAAGCTGTATGATCTTCATCGTCTGATCCAGTTGAAAATCTTCTATACTGTGATCATTTAAACATCTCGTACTGTGAGCGGAAACACTATGAAACCTCAAGCACACAGAGAAGAGAGGAAGTCAGAGCTGGGCCTCTCTGACAGGACTTCAGCCATCTTTAGCCTTATAACCTGAATGCACTATATGCAGTTAACAAGAATGCTTACGATACAAACATATATACATTTTATAACATTTAAATAATGACAAATATGCATAATTCTAAAAGTTGTGAATTTTAATATATTTTATTAAAAAAGAACAATTCAGAAAGTATTCAGACTTTTATTTTTCCAAATTATTGGAAAAAATTGATGATGTTTTATAAACATTATTAAATTATAAACATTTTAAATTATATCATACATATTCCATAATGACAAAGCAAAAACAGATTTGTGGTAACTTCGCAAATGTAGTATTGTAAGTAACAAGTACAAAAACATGTTGACAATTAACAATTGTCTAAAAATTCAATAAAAGCATGCAGTGTTTTTAAGGTGAAATATATATTTGATCAGGTTTTGCACATTGCATCCCTTTTTTTCGTTCATGAACAAGAAACTTTAATTAGTTTAATTTAACTTTCTTTAATTATACCTCTAGGTTTCTGTTCGTTATGCTCGCATGGCCCACGAAGCGGCTTTCATACCGAATGTATTGACAAGTCTCCAGGGCTGTCAGTCAGTTATGGCAATGGGCGTTTCGTTCTCCGACACGCTGTACGCAGTAAACCAATCATAAAGGACTGCGCCATCTGACCAATCACAGCAGTGAGGGTTCATGGAAAGGAGGGGTTTAGAGAGACTGATTCTTCGAACTGCTTCACACGAGTCGTTTACGAATCATTTAGAAATGAGGCAAAATTAAATCTATTTTTGGAGAAAAAGTGTTTTTTGACCTTGCATACATGTAAACCTGTTTTAGGAGTCTCATAAAACAATATTAGCAACCTTTAAAATGCCATTATAGGAGCACTTTAATTTTCTGATCCCTTCTTTTACTTGGCTATTTTTTTTTTTTTGTTTTGTTACTGACTGTAATAAAATCAGGCTCAGTTCTCTTATTTTAATTGTATCTACACATTTACACATTTGTGATGTTTTTGAGTGGAACTGAATGGATTTTTCGATCTTAAAATCCTCCAGTTGGCCTTCGTTCAAGAAATCAACAGACATCTACAATGCATCTGCAAAGACACTCACCAGAGAACAAACACAAATAAGCACTGAAACATTTGCTGAATCTGTTTCACCAATATACTATTATTACTATTACAGTTTGAAGATGCCTATAGCATTTAGTGAATTCCTGAGCTACAATAATACATTTTACATGGACCATGTATTCAGTGCTTTCAAAGCACCATTCATACTTTCCCAAGTGTTTGACTGTTTGACTGATTTGCTTGAACCCCCAGGTGTCTTTTTTACATATTCCAGATTATATAACAAATTATGAAAATAGTTAAACACTTATGATAGGTATTATTTGTATTTCATATTTACTTGCATCTAATCTATCAGGTATTAAATTACGGATGAAGTGAAGACTCAAACGAATGGGCTCTTTACTAATAATAATAGAATTATAGATAATAGTAATAATAGAATTAGATGGTAAACCAAGAAGGGTCTGGTTGCAGACATGCACCTGCACTCTCAGACAACTGCACTTCCGGAAGTGACATCACTTGCAGTCGATTGTATTTTTACTTTATTTTATTAATTAATTAATTAATTAATTTATTTAATTGATTCTCTCAACACCACGTGTTCCTCCCATAGAAAATCAATATAAACAAAAGACAATGATGATATAAAATAGTTGTAGAGATTATTCTTTATGGGAAAACGTGAATGTATGCGTCATTGCGTTTTTTCTGGATTTACCTGCTTGTGTGCAGTTGTTTTAATAATGAATAGGAGCATAGTGAGTTTAGTCTTTATCATCTTAATCTGTTATGCCACATTATGCCACGTTTTGCGAAGGAAAATACTATATAGCCTACATATACATTATATTAATAAACTGTATATCTAATTTGATCTTTTAATTGCATCTTAATACATTGAGCCATATTAAGTGTTAATGGTTTTCTACGGGAGGAAAACGCTTAACGAGAGACTTCATATTCTCTTGTTCATATTCTGCTTCATATTCATACTCGTTCATATTCTGCTGTTCTGTAGTCTCGGATTTGCGGGTCTTGTTTTTATCTCCTACAGATGACTTGCAGGACCCTGTATGTTATGCTAAATTAGTTTTAATCGTTTAACCAACACAGCTTCTTGTCTCCACTGGCAACACGCACAATTTGTGTGGATTGCAAGTGACGTCACAGGTAGCTGAGAGTGCAGGTGGCGATTGCGAGTGACATTGTAATTTAGTTTATTTTTTCTTGTCTTCACCACCTGGCTACTGTTGTAAAATGTTGAGAGATTCGATAAAAAAAAATAAATATATAAAATAAAGTAAAAAAAAAGATAGACGGCAAATTACGTCATTTGCGGAAGTGCAGGCATCTGAGATTGCAGGTGCATGTCTGCAGCCAGACCCTATTGAGTAAACCTGCTGTTTGATATAAACTCCCAAACAGAAGGTGACAGTAATGCACCAATAAGTGAGCTTGAGCCTGAGCTGCCTCCAGAACGCCCTCCAGAGCGCCCTCCAGAGCCGGCGCCACCTGAGCGCCCCTCCAGAGCCAGAGCCTAACCCGCCATGGCCATCTGGACTGTATACTCGGCCATGGCTTCCCGAGCTCCCTGATCCACCATGGCCTCTTGGACTACTATGTACTTGGCCATGGCTTCCCAAGCTCCCTGACCTGCCATGGCCGCTTGGACTATGTACCTGGCCGTGGCTCTCCGGGTAATGTCACACGCTTGTGGACTGTTTTGTATGTTTTTCCCCATTTATGCCCTTATTTGGTCTTTCCTGTTCCATTTCTAATTGTTACGTCATTGTTTAATCTGCTACACCTGTCTTCCCCTGATTGGTCCTTGTATATAAGTTTGGTTGTTTTAACAGTCTGGTTGTCGGTTATTGTTATTGTCATACTCAGTCTGTTTATGTCACTCCCGTTTATCCTAAGTCTTGTCGTGTCTGTTTTCATTGGATTCCCTGCTGTTCCTGTCCGTTCCTGCTCGATGTGTGGATTAATTAATAAATGTGCATGTTCCGTATCCTCCTCGTCATACTCCTCATTCCCCACACACCACGCTGTGACAATAAGGACGTGGGGACAAGAATAATAGAAAGGGGAGCACATGACACATAGAAACACACACACACACACACACACACACAAAAAAAAAAAAAAAAAAATGCATATGCACACACAAAAACAGCATAGAGGAATATCAGTGCTCTGCCATCAAACTAAGAAAAACCAAACTGAAGTGACAGAACCCTGACATGAACAGATGTATAAAAGCAGTACCACTCTCTCAATAGAAGATAGAACATATAAACATATGTTGTGAGATATTTAATGTGAGATATCTGTGTTAGGTTTGAATCAAAATAATCTGGAATGTAATTGTGTCATGAAACATTGAATCAAATCTATTAATTTACAAAGCACATTAAAAGTTTTCATAAAGTACCGGATATCATAAAGTATGATATTCAGGATGTTCAAACACTTCAGTATAATGTTTGTTTCATACAACTTTAGAGATGAAACTACCTCAGAGCCTTCAAAATAACAGGGTAATTTAAACCACATACAAAAGGAAGTTAAGGCAGTTTTACACTGATCGCATGTAGTGTTTTCTTTCTTTCTTTTTTTTTTCTTATTTTTAGATTAGAAAGTATTAATCTCTAATTTCATACCTGTAACATTTAAATTTGTCTTAGCTGTGTTTTTGTTCTCTGTGCTCAGATCATGTCACTGTTATTCTTCTGTTTCCTACTGAAATGTTTGCGCTTTTTGACAGTTTTATGGAAGTGAATAAGATGAATAGAAGATGAATAGAATAGGAAGTGTGAAACTCAATAATAAAATAGGTTCAAGTGAAGATTTGTTTATAGTGTTTCGTGTTCATGTTTAGTTGGTCAAAGTTTAACCCACCTGCTGCATGCAAGTGTATAAGATTGTGTTGTCTATCAAGTGACTGAACCAGTCACTTGTGGTTAACTCTCATTTGCATGAGAGTTAACCACAAAAAAAAAGAGCTGTGCAGATGGAAGATCAACACGTTCTCATTCCTACCTCGTCACATATTGACACTTTGTCAGGACCCCTTAGGCGTCACTTCTTGGCGCTCAGGGTACCCCTTTAGCATCAGTTTTCGACGTGCAGGTTTCT